>NC_083580.1:7103072-7385572 GCF_027579695.1 Neoarius graeffei
TCTTTAACAAATTATTTTTACAATTTGTACATTAATTGTACATTTTTAATCTAGCACTCTTTGTAATTTGTTTCTATTGTAACAAACTACACACGGATGACATCATCTAAACGTAATTATAAAAGTTTTTTTTTTAAATGTATTTTAACATTGGGGGAGAAATTAGTCATTGACCTGGTGAAGTTTTCTTGAAGATGTTTATTTAGTATTTTTGGAAGGAGTCTCCAGTGTCCGAGGTAAAGCTGCAACCTGTGGTGTTTTATTCCAGTTTCAGATACTAATATTATTCAATATGTGTGCCTTTCTGTGACGTGCGTAATGATGATAAGATCAAATTATAGGAAAGAAAGCAGTCTGAAAGCCAAACAGCGTTCTTGGACAAATCCAGAAAAATCTACATGTGGAAATGTGGCTATCAAAAATAAATAGTTAAAATCTCTTCTCTGTTTTGCCTTTTCAGGATACAGTTACAATTATTTTAACAACAATAACTGAAATAGAAACTCTGGAAAGTTAATTCAGTGCTTAATTTGAATGAAGTTTTGAAAAGTGTGGAGGGTTTTTTTTTCCCCATAAGGAAAGTGCAAGAACTCTGTCGTATCGTGTCTGTTAAAATGTATGACCATTCTTTATCCTGCCCCAATTTTAGTGCTCACATGAAAATCTGCCACGTCATTTCTCGACATTTCTGCACCAAAGCATGACTTGGCATGGCCTTTCCTTTTATTGTGTGTAACGCATGAACATGACAGCTGATTCCAGCATCACATAAGGGATGTATTTTTGTGTACGCCACAATTCATCCATCAAATTGCTCTTGGAGTAAGATAAGGAGCTGCGGCTTCCTACGTCATCTTATGTAACTTTATGCTCGAGGAGAAGGAGGCCAGCCATGTTGGTGAAGGAAGCGTAAAAACTGGCCTGTGCCAATCTGTGGTGTGAGTGCATATATATATATATATGTGTGTGTGTGTGTAGAGAGGAGGATCTCTCCTTAGAGCTCTGTTGCTCTCTGATTACTCTCGCTCATGGTTATATCTCTGCCCTGGCTACAGCTCCTCCCTGAACACAGCTCCAGTCCGTTAGAGCCTGACCCAGGCCAGATAAGAGCGCTCCCGTCATCAGAGACGGGCCTGTTCTCTGAGGCCTGCTGCACGCTCCAGATTTCACTGTTACACTTCATCCTGTCAGTGTTTCTCTCTCGCTCTATCTTTTCTCTTTCACTTGTGTCTAATTCTCACATAAAATCCTTCTAATTCTAATATCCTGCTCCGTCATCCAGGTTGGAGGATATCCTCTGTTGTTTGGTAGTTTTAACACCAAAACTAAAAGTTTAGAACTGTTGATGCTTTCTCTCTCACACAGAGTGAAAAAGGAAAGCCTTATCTGCTCTTGTGTCGTAGCTGCCGATCATGTAATATCACCCCGGTGCCACCCAGCTGTATGCGTTTCCCGTGTCCAGAAAAAGACCCATTAGCCGCCTCTGAGCTCAGCAGGGACACACTTCATCAGATCTTGAAGTTATTGCTTTCCACAAAGCTAAAGTCAAGTCCAGAATGAATCAATCTTCTATTGCAAGTGCCAGTTATTCCTGTGTTTCTCTTTAGACACGTCTCAGTAAGTTTAAATAAAGATTGCTTCTTATCTTTGTCTCTGCTTAATCTGTGGCTTTCGGCCAACTTTCACGGCTCTGCAAACTTTCTCGATCTGTAACTTTTCTCTCCATCCATCTTTTAAGAAGGAAAAGCTGAGCTGTATGGCTTGAAATGGAAAATGGTTTATGTAAGAGATCTAGATTCACTCTGACACTGGAGACTCCTTCTGTAAACACTAAATAAACATCTTGCAGAAGGTTGTACAAGTGCAACCCTGTGTACGTTGTTACTGTAGACGTCATAAATGAGGGATAGTGTACAGCAAGCCGGTCCTTATTCCAGTAAAATAACCCTGATGTGAGGCAAAGGGGTCATGAATCGCCCAGAAGGGGTTTATTTTGCAATAATAATTAGCTTACTGTCCATTTAGCCCACTTGATCCATGGCTACATATTATACTAATTGATAATTTGACCCAAAATATTGATTTTTCAAAATGATTTTCTTGCTGGTTACAGTGGTGCTTGAAAGTTTGTGAACCCTTTAGAATTTTCTAGATTTCTGCATAAATATGACCTAAAACATCAGATTTTCACACAAGTCCTAAAAGTAGATAAAGAGAACACAGTTAAACAAATGAGGCAAAAATATTATACTTGGTCATTTATTTATTGAGGAAAATGATCCAGTATTACATATGTGAGTGGCAAAAGTATGTGAACCTCTAGGATTAGCAGTTAATTTGAAGGTGAAATTAGAGTCAGGTGTTTTCAATCAATGGGATGACAATCAGGTGTGAGTGGGCACCCTGTTTTATTTAAAGAACAGGGATCTATCAAAGTCTGATCTTCACAACACATGTTTGTGGAAGTGTATCATGGCACGAACAAATGAGATTTCTGAGGATCTCAGAAAAGGCGTTGTTGATGCTCATCAGGCTGGAAAAGGTTACAAAACCATCTCTAAAGAGTTTGGACTCCACCAATCCACAGTCAGACAGATTGTGTACAAATGGAGGAAATTCAAGACCATTGTTACCCTCCCCAGGAGTGGTCGACCAACAAAGATCACTCCAAGAGCAAGGTGTGTAATAGTCGGCGAGGTCACAAAGGACCCCAGGGTAACTTCTAAGCAACTGAAGGCCTCTCTCACATTGGCTAATGTTCATGAGTCCACCATCAGAAGAGCACTGAGCAACAATGGTGTGCATGGCAGGGTTGCAAGGAGAAAGCCACTGCTCTCCAAAAAGAACATTGCTGCTCGTCTGCAGTTTGCTAAAGATCACATGGACAAGCCAGAAGGCTATTGGAAAAATGTTTTGTGGATGGATGAGTCCAAAATAGAACTTTTTGGTTTAAATGAGAAGCATCATGTTTGGAGAAAGGAAAACACTGCATTCCAGCATAAGAACCTTATCCCATCTGTAAAACATGGTGGTGGTAGTATCATGGTTTGGGCCTGTTTTTCTTCAAAATCTGTGAAGTATTGAGGGATAAGAAGTGATTTGTGTGGAAACTGCTTGTTAGGGCTTAATTACTCCATATCTTCATTATTAATTGCAATTATGCAAATTTGGGTAGAAGCTATATGCACCCCAGGCAGACCTACCTTCCTACCAAAAAGAATAAAACTCGGTGAAGAACTGAAAGAGAAGAAGCAATTTTCGTGAAATGTGGATGACAGACAAGACATGATGGCATAAGCTCATCGCCTGTCGGCCGGATGAGTGAATAATAATGACTGAATACTGTAATTGACCAATCAGAATCACGTATTCAAATGAGCCATGTAATAATAAGATAACTAATGCTTTACAGTCAGAACTAATGTCAGAGCTGCTGTGATGGAAAATAAATCCACACTTTCCCCCAAATCAAAACTGAGAATTCAACAGCGTTGTGGCATGAAGGTGTTTAACAGCTTAATGTTTAGAATAATCGAGTCACTTGGTGACTTATTATTCGACAATAAACTCTCCTCCTTAGTGAACATTGCTACAGTGACCTGGACGTGTAGATTCCTTCTCGACAACGTCCGAAGGATCCGCCCTTTTCTCACCACCTCCTGGTCCAAGCGCTGATCATCTCCTGCTTGGACGACTGCAACTGTTTCATTGCTGCTATGAGACCCCTGCAGCTCATCCAGAATGCTGAAGCTCACCTGGTCTATAACGTCCCTCATTCTTCCCATGTCACCCCTCTGCTTGCTGACCTGCACTGGCTACCTCTCGCAGCTCATATCAAATTTAAGACATTGGTGCTAGCTTACCAGGCTCTCAAGGGGTTAGAGCCAGCATACCTCCAGAGTCTGATCCAGCCCTACTATGCTCCGCTACTACTAGTCACCTGACCCTTCCTCCTCTAACTCGCTCAAGACTACTGTCTGTCCTGGTTCCGCGTTGGTGGAATGACCTTCCCATTGAGGTCAGAACTGACCACCTTCAAGTGCAGACTGAAGACTCACCTCTTTGGGCTGCACCTTTCCCCTTCTTCCCTGCCCACTGTGTAACTGCATTTCGGTCGACACCAACCCCAGCTGTGTATGGTCTTGCCTGGGGTTAGCCGTTTGAGTTCTCTAGTTGTACTTTATATGGTTGGTTCGTTTCCTTGGCTGTTTGCTGATTATTGGTACTTCAACAGAAGATTACACTAAGTGTTATTCTGTCACTTGTTCAGTTGGCACTAGAACTTTCTTGTCTAGAAGTTCAGCACTTCTGGTACCTTACTTTTGCACTCGTCGTACGTCGCTTTGGATAAGAACGTCTGCTAAATGCCATGTAATGTAATGATCACACCCTGTTTTAACATCCTTGGAGATTATTCAGTGTCCATATACAGTGACATATATACAGCCTACGCATTTTCAGAGGAACTTTTCTATCAGGAACAGCAGCTGCAGGCTAATCTAGATTTAGCTGGTTGTTCCCAAGAAAGCTCAGCTTACTGATAAACATGACTACATGCCGAAATAATAAATGTTTGAGAAAGATTTGGACGAATGTGGTAAAATCACATCAATAAAATATGGTTTGTTTAACTTTCAAGTGCTTGTAGTAAGTTGCAAGGTAATAATTGTAATTCAAATGCAATTTAAAGTTAACCCACCCCTTACACACACACACACACACACACACACACACACTGTAAGCTTTCATAACAGATGTCTAAACAGTTCTGTGACAGTTTTTCTGTCTTTAAAGGTTTAATCTCATCCTTGATCAATGATAAGCACTCGATCCTGCTACTCTGCCTCGAACTAAATACACCCATTGAGTCGGAGCTCAGCCAGACTGGTTTGCATACGACTCATTTGCTAAACAAATTTCTCTCTCACCCCTGTTTCGCTTTATCCTTGCTCCATGGTCCTCTGTGTGAAACCATAGCCTATGTCTTTATAAAATCTACATTCCTGAACATTGCTGAATGGTTTTGAGACAAAGTTTGTGGTGTTGGAAGGGGTTTCTGGGGAGTTGAGGGGATTTTATGAACACATGTCGTCATTAAATGAGGACATGCGCTGGAGGTTTTTTTTTTTTTTAAACTCTATGTTATGATTTATTTATGCCCTTGTGTCCTGAGGGTTTAACAGTTTTTGGCACTTTTGTCCCCATGTCCCCAACACCTGCCACTTTAAAAAAAAAAAAGTATATATATCTGATTCAGGTTTTGTCAGTTTACAGTTTACAAAATCACAATATCTTCAAGAGATTTAAATCTTTTGGGAAAACAGTCCAACGTTAACATTACCCACATGACCAGGTGTATAATCCCATAAGAATGTACCACCACCATCTAGAAAACACAAGACGGGAAACAAGCCAAAAACCTCAGTAGAGGGGGAACTTTATTGTGCCTATAAGATACCTAATGCCTGGTTGCATGAAATTACCCAATCACAGTCAATTTCAGACTTTTGCTAAGTACAACATTTGAACTATATAGCCCACGTATGCAGAATGAGCAATGATGCCATCCAAAAAAAAGATCCTATTCGACAAGAGATGCCAATGGCATAAATTCGAAGAGGTGTTTAAACAAGAGAAATGTCAGGTTCTCAGAACTATGATGGAGAAACAGGACTTCCAGTGGCTGATGGACTACAATTTTCAATCTCCAAGGCAGTTGTGCCTCAAGGCCAATCACACGCCACGTGGGAAAAAATGATGATGAATCCCTGTATGTTTTATTTAAATATTTACAAAGCCATGGGACAACTTGAATATAATGCAACCCTTATCATGTCACGACACATACTGCGAGATCCTGACACACACACGGGGAAATAATGGCCAGGTTTGCTTCTACCTCCTTTATTTCCCTTCCAAACCCCCAGACCAATGCTCTGACTCATTCCCACCCTGTCCGTCACACTCTTCCAATCTGATGTGATCTATGGCTTTGCACCAGGATGCAGGTGTAACTGTCTGGTTGTAGACCCTGGTATGTACTGGGTTAATACCTCAACAGATATTTGCATAGGCACCACAGATTTGTTTACCAACTACCAAAGAAGAGGTATTGTCAGTTTCCCCTTGCACACTGATTTTATATTTTCCCCCTCCAATCTTCCCTTGTTCCACAGGCAACAGCTTAGATCCAGGTTTAAGGATTCACGTTGGAGTGGGACAGCTATTATTTGAGTGCTTGCATAACTGATGCATAAATTTGATTTATAAATTTGCACCACAATGTTCCCATCCTTGCTTTCCAGAATACCTCCATGATCTTGGCACTGGATCGCAAACAAAACCGTGGCCTCAGATTCCTGTTCCTGGCTGACAGGAGTGGAACCTGAAATGCTCTTCTCCAGTTGAAGCCCATCCACCTCAAGGTTCAACATATGACATGTTTTGAGATGCTTTTCTGTTCACGATATTTGTCAAGAGTGGTGATTCGTCTCTCATCTCTCACAACAAGGTGTTTCTGCATGTGAAACTACCACTCACTGGATGTTTATGGTTTTTCTCACTGTTACTAGATCATCAGTTTCTCTTACCAGCTTATCTGGTACCAGCAACCATGTCACGATCAAAATCATTGAGATCACAATTTTCCCGCATTCTGATTTTTGATGTGAACGTTATCTAAAGCTCTAAACTTGTATCTGCATAATTGTGTTGCATGAATAAGCAGTTGTTCCTATTAAAGAGTGTATTTCGATGTAAATGCAACTTTCAACAAGGAAAGCCAAAGACACCATACGCTCCAGTTCAAGTGCCTGAAATTGTGAGAACACTGTTGCTAAGCAACTAGGAAATATGGGTGCAGAGCACATGCTAATGTCTAACTATATCTAACTATGATATTTAGCTAGTCTTTCATATATAAATAATGTAAAAGCACCTGTACAGAAATATCAGAAAGATCAACATTTTCCTTCAGTGTATTGGGATATTAATGCAAAAAGACTCTGACTAGAATTCTGGGCACTGACTGAAAACTGAACGTCCATTTGTGACACCGGATTGAACATCAACATTGTATGAAATTATTAGAAAATTCAAGTGTTGTTCATGTGTAAACATTTGATTAAAAACCAAACTAAAATCCAAACTAGATTAGTATCATTTGTTGATTTTATTGTTTGTGATTTGCACTGTGCAAAAATATATTTTTCTTTCAACACGAAGTTTTATAAACAAGAAATTAATATTGAATAAGTGACATTTTGGACACAACATGACCAATTATGATACATACAGGACACTTTTTCGATGGAATAAAAACGTGTGTTCCATTCCCTTCTAGCAGGTTTCATTCATTTGATTTGATAGCATGCAATATTGTTAGCATATCGCGTGTATTACGTCACTCTACCCAATGGACAATGAGTGTTGAATATCTCATCTCATTATCTCTAGCCGCTTTATCCTGTTCTACAGGGTCGCAGGCAAGCTGGAGCCTATCCCAGCTGACTATGGGTGAGAGGCGGGGTACACCCTGGACAAGTCGCCAGGTCATCACAGGGCTGACACATAGACACAGATGACCATTCACACTCACATTCACACCTATGGTCAATTTAGAGTCACCAGTTAACCTAACCTGCATGTCTTTGGACTGTAGGGGGAAACCGGAGCACCCGGAGGAAACCCACGCGGACACGGGGAGAACATGCAAACTCTGCACAGAAAGGCCCTCGCTGGCCACGGGGCTCGAACCCGGACCTTCTTGCTGTGAGGCGACAGCGCTAACCACTACACCACTGTGCCGCCCAGCATTGAATATGGTTTACAATATTGCATGGTTGTCAAGACAACGTGCCACACGTCAGAGACGTAAAACTTCCACGCTAGCGAACGACTGTGACAGTTTGTAAACAAACATGGCCGCCAGGTTTGCTTCGTTAAATACAGAAGATTTTGATAGAATTTTGAAAGAGAAAGACACGTTGAACACCCGAAAGTAATGTGTACGTATAATAATAATAATATTGGCTGGCTTTTTTCGTAGTATATCAGATACAGTTAGGTCCATAAATATTTGGACAGAGACAACATTTTTCTAATTTTGGTTCTGTACATTACCACAATGAATTTTGAACAAAACAATTCAGATGCAGTTGAAGTTCAGACTTTCAGCTTTAATTCAGTGGGTTGAACAAAATGATTGCATAAAAATGTGAGGAACTAAAGCATTTTTTAAACACAGTCCCTTCATTTCAGGGGCTCAAAAGTAATTGGACAAATTAAATAATTGTAAATAAAATGTTCATTTCTAATACTTGGTTGAAAACCCTTTGTTGGCAATGACTGCCTGAAGTCTTGAACTCATGGACATCACCAGACGCTGTGTTTCCTCCTTTTTAATGCTCTGCCAGGCCTTTACTGCAGCGGTTTTCAGTTGCTGTTTGTTTGTGGGCCTTTCTGTCTGAAGTTTAGTCTTTAACAAGTGAAATGCATGCTCAATTGGGTTGAGATCAGGTGACTGACTTGGCCATTCAAGAATATTCCACTTCTTTGCTTTAATAAACTCCTGGGTTGCTTTGGCTTTATGTTTTGGGCCATTGTCCATCTGTATTATGAAACGCCGACCAATCAATTTGGCTGGATTTGAGCACACAGTATGTCTCTGAATACCTCAGAATTCATCCGGCTGCTTCTGTCCTGTGTCACATCATCAATAAACACTAGTGACCCAGTGCCACTGGCAGCCATGCATGCCCAAGCCATCACACTGCCTCTGCCGTGTTTTACAGATGATGTGGTACACTTTGGCTCATGAGCTGTACCACACCTTCGCCATACTTTTTTTCTTTCCATCATTCTGGTAGAGGTTGATCTTGGGTTCATGTGTCCAAAGAATGTTCTTCCAGAACTGTGCTGGATTTTTTAGATGTTTTTTAGCAAAGTCCAATCTAGCCTTTTTATTCTTGAGGCTTATGAGTGGCTTGCACCGTGCAGTGAACCCTCTGTATTTACTTTCATGCAGTCTTCTCTTTATGGTAGATTTGGATATTGATACGCCTACCTCCTGGAGAGTGTTGTTCACTTGGTTAGCTGTTGTGAAGGGGTTTCTCTTCACCATGGAAATTATTCTGCGACCATCCACCACTGTTGTCTTCTGCGGGCATCCAGGTCTTTTTGCATTGGTTAGTTCACCAGTGCTTGCTTTCTTTCTTTCTTTCTTTCTTTCTTTCTTTCTTTCTTTCTTTCTTTCTTTCTCAGGATGTACCAAACTGTAGATTTTGCCACTCCTAATATTGTAGCAATTTCTCAGATGGTTTTTTTTTCTGTTTTCGCAGCTTAAGGATGGCTTGTTTCACCTGCATGGAGAGCTCCTTTGACCGCATGTTTTCTTCACAGCAAAATCTTCCAAATGCAAGCACCACACCTCAAATCAACTCCAGGCCTTTTATCTGCTTAATTGAGAATGACATAACGAAGGAATTGCCCGCACCTGCCCATGAAATAGCCTCTGAGTCAATTGTCCAATTACTTTTGGTCCCTTTAAAAACAGGGTGGCGCATGTTAAGGAGCTGAAACTCCTAAACCCTTCATCCAATTTTAATGTGGATACCCTCAAATGAAAGCTGAAAGTCTGGACTTTATGCCCATGTCCATTATATAACTATAACTTGAATATGTTTCAGTAAACGGGTGAAAAAAGAAAATTTGTGTCAGTGTCCAAATATATATGTATATTCCATTCAGCTACCCGTCTTCAACTCGTTCAATAACATGCTAGCTGAATGGAATATATCGGCTATACCACGAAAAAAGTCAGCCAGTATTATTTAAAATGTTCTGTTTAGTTTTGCTCCACTAGTGGAAATCGATCTGGAAGAAGCCACACTAATGTTATAGCATGTTGACTAGCTCGCTCACATTGATTTGCATGTTCCTGTTAAAGGTGCTTCCAGTAAAATCGGAGTCCTTTCTTCCATTTCATCTTCATCTTACAAGCTTTCATATTTTATTTTAAGTCAAAAGTACAACCCTGATTCCAAAAAAGTTGGGACAAAGTACAAATTGTAAATAAAAATTGAATGCAATAATTTACAAATCTCAAAAACTGATATTGTATTCACAATAGAACATAGACAACATATCAAATGTCGAAAGTGAGACATTTTGAAATTTCATGCCAAATATTGGCTCATTTGAAATTTCATGACAGCAACACATCTCAAAAAAGTTGGGACAGGGGCAATAAGAGGCTGGAAAAGTTAAAGGTACAAAAAAGGAATAGCTGGAGGACCAAATTGCAACTCATTAGGTCAACTGGCAATAGGTCATTAACATGACTGGGTATAAAAAGAGCATCTTGGAGTGGCAGCAGCTCTCAGAAGTAAAGATGGGAAGGGGATCACCAATCCCCCTAATTCTGCACCGCCAAATAGTGGAGCAATATCAGAAAGGAGTTCAACAGTGTAAAATTGCAAAGAGTTTGAACATATCATCATCTACAGTGCATATCATCATCAAAAGATTCAGAGAATCTGGAAGAATCTCTGTGTGTAAGTGTCAAGGCCGGAAAACCATACTGGGTGCCCGTGATCTTCGGGCCCTTAGACGGCACTGCATCACATACAGGCATGCTTCTGTATTGGAAATCACAAAATGGACTCAGGAATATTTCCAGAGAACATTATCTGTGAACACAATTCACCGTGCCATCCGCCGTTGCCAGCTAAAACTCTATAGTTCAAAGAAGGAGCCGTATCTAAACATGATCCAGAAGCGCAGACGTCTTCTCTGGGCCAAGGCTCATTTAAAATGGACTGTGGCAAAGTGAAAAACTGTTCTGTGGTCAGACGAATCAAAATTTGAAGTTCTTTATGGAAATCAGGGACGCCGTGTCATTCGGACTAAAGAGGAGAAGGACAACCCAAGTTATCAGCGCTCAGTTCAGAAGCCTGCATCTCTGATGGTATGGGGTTGCATTAGTGTGTGTGGCATGGGCAGCTTACACATCTGGAAAGACACCATCAATGCTGAAAGATATATCCAGGTTCTAGAGCAACATATGCTCCCAACCAGACGACGTCTCTTTCAGGGAAGACCTTGCATTTTCCAACGTGACAATGCCAAACCACATACTGCATCAATTACAGCATCATGGCTGCGTAGAAGAAGGGTCCGGGTACTGAACTGGCCAGCCTGCAGTCCAGATCTTTCATCCATAGAAAACATTTGGCGCATCATAAAACGGAAGATACGACAAAAAAGACCTAAGACAGTTGAGCAACTAGAATCCTACATTAGACAAGAATGGGTTAACATTCCTATCCCTAAACTTGAGCAACTTGTCTCCTCAGTCCCCAGACGTTTAGAGACTGTTGTAAAGAGAAAAGGGGATGTCTCACAGTGGTAAACATGGCCTTGTCCCAACTTTTTTGAGATGTGGTGTTGTCATGAAATTTAAAATCACCTAATTTTTCTCTTTAAATTATACATTTTCTCAGTTTAAACATTTGATATGTCATCTATGTTCTATTCTGAATAAAATATGGAATTTTGAAACTTCCACATCACTGTATTCCATTTTTATTTACAATTTGTACTTTGTCCCAACTTTTTTGGAATTGGGCTTGTATGTTCCTGATCATTTTATTTGTCATGTCTGCTGTTGATGTTGCTAACATTCGTGTAGAAACTGTTTCAAACTAGGAAGTCGAATTTTAGGTGAAGGACACAGACTAGCAGTATGGACAATGAAACGTCCCAGTGCCACTTTGGGAAATATCAGGACTCTTGGAATGCCTGGTGGACCAATCAGGATCAAAACCATTCATTATCTATACTGCTTATCCATCAGAGTTGCGGTGGAAGCTGGACCCAATCCCATCTGACTGTGGGCAAGAGGAGGGGTACACCCTGGGCAGGTCACCAATCTATCGCAGAGCGGACCAGAACTAACTGTTGTATAATAAAGTTATTTCACGAACTCGAGTCGCATATTGCCGAGTTGGCTATAAGCCATAGATGATGAGATTGAGTGGAATAACTGTTTTATTCTATCCACATTCACTGGATTTTGAGAAACGGAGCATTTTTCTTTTTGCAAATTTGATAAAAAATTTTTATACAAAACGTCCGACAAAATCATTTCCGTTTACAATGTGAACAAACCGGCGAAATGACAGTAGCAATTTGTGAAAAATGCTATAATAATAATAATAATAATTCTTGAAAAATAAAAAAGGTACATTCTTACTATCAAATACTTTCATTCCATATTTTGTTGCTTTGTTTTGTATTTTTTAGGATTTTCTTCTTCTTTAGTTTTTTTTTTTTTTTGGCAGTTGGCAAACCAACTTAAAGGTGCATTATTGCCACCAACTGGGCTGGCATGTGGAACAGGAGATCTTGTTGGGGGGGGGATGACGATGACTATTCTTTGTGCTATCTCTGTTTCTTTTAAATACTTGATGATAATTTTGGGGGTTTTGTTTTCAAGTAGAGTTTTTATTTCGTCCTCGGTTGGTTCAACAACAAATTTAGTTTTTCTTTCCTCACGGTATACAGTGGGGCAAAAAAGTATGTAGTCAGCCACCAATTGTGCAAGTTCTCCCACTTAAAAAGATGAGAGAGGCCTGTAAATTTCATCATAGGTACACTTCAACTATGAGAGACAGAATGGGCAGAAAGAATCCAGGAAATCGCATTGTAGGATTTTTAATGAATTAATTGGTAAATTCCTCTGTAAAATAAGTATTTGGTCGCCTACAAACAAACAAGATTTCTGGCTCTCGCAGACCTGTAACTTCTTCTTTAAGAGGCTCCTCTGTCCTCCACTCGTTACCTGTATTAATGGCACCTGTTTGAACTCGTTATCAGTATAAAAGACACCTGTCCACAACCTCAAACAGTCACACTCCAAACTCCACTATGGCCAAAACCAAAGAGCTGTCAAAGGACACCAGGCTGGGAAGACTGAATCTGCAATAGGTAAGCAGCTTGGTGTGAAGAAATCAACTGTGGGAGCAATTATTAGAAAATGGAAGACATACAAGACCACTGATAATCTCCCTCGATCTGGGGCTCCACACAAGATCTCACCCCATGGGGTCAAAATGATCACAAGAACGGTGAGCAAAAATCCCAGAACCACACGGGGGACCTAGTGAATGACCTGCAGAGAGCTGGGACCAAAGTAACAAAGGCTACCATCAAGTAACACACTACGCTGCCAGGGAGTCAAATCCTGCAGTGCCAGACGTGTCCCCCTGCTTAAGCCAGTACATGTCCAGGCCCATCTGAAGTTTGCTAGAGAGCATTTGGATGATCCAGAAGAGGATTGGGAGAATGTCATGTGGTCAGATGAAACCAAAATAGAACTTTTTGGTAAAAACTCAACTTGTCGTGTTTGGAGGAGAAAGAATGCTGAGTTGCATCCAAAGAACACCATACCTACTGTGAAGCATGGGGGTGGAAACATCATGCTTTGGGGCTGTTTTTCTGCAAAGGGACCAGGACGACTGATCCGTGTAAAGGAAAGAATGAATGGGGCCATGTATCGTGAGATTTTGAGTGAAAACCTCCTTCCATCAGCAAGGGCATTGAAGATGAAACGTGGCTGGGTCTTTCAGCATGACAATGATCCCAAACACACCGCCCGGGCAACGAAGGAGTGGCTTCATAAGAAGCATTTCAAGGTCCTGGAGTGGCCTAGCCAGTCTCCAGATCTCAACCCCATAGAAAATCTTTGGAGGGAGTTGAAAGTCCGTGTTGCCCAGCGACAGCCCCAAAACATCACTGCTCTAGAGGAGATCTGCATGGAGGAATGGGCCAAAATACCAGCAACAGTGTGTGAAAACCTTGTGAAGACTTACAGAAAACGTTTGACGTCTGTCATTGCCAACAAAGGGTATATAACAAAGTATTGAGATGAACTTTTGTTATTGACCAAATACTTATTTTCCACCATAATTTGCAAATAAATTCTTTAAAAATCAGACAATGTGATTTTCTGGATTTTTTTTTCTCATTTTGTCTCTCATAGTTGAGGTATACCTATGATGAAAATTACAGGCCTCTCTCATCTTTTTAAGTGGGAGAACTTGCACAATTGGTGACTGACTAAATACTTTTTTGCCCCACTGTATGAGCTGATATCCTAATAGTGGAGCAGCCAATCAGAGTGCACGATTGCTCATATCCAGTGAATGTGGGTAGAATAATAGTGTCATATACATAAAATACTTGAAAACCAAATAAGCTTTTTACGACACAGCTCAGAGAATGGTTTTATTTCATTTTTTTTTCCCGAAGAGTTGCCAACTTAATGCTGTGAGAATGTGATTTTGAGACAAGTTTCTTACATACGTGAAATTGGTTAAAAAAAAAAAATATCATGGTTTCATTACAGTTGTTACAAATAACAGACAAACCATGACCAGAAAATTGAGCGTCTGAAAAGAACATATTGTGCTGAAGTGGGATTTTCCTAACTGTCTCTTTTGTTTGAGAAAGCCTTGCGTGTGCAGTGGTGTCATCAAGAATTTGTTTGTCAAAGCAGCTGAAGCTGTATTGATGGGAGTGACAGGAGTGTCTGTAAATCTCTCTCGTACTGTTCTCCAACAGTGGGACTAAAGCCGTTGTGCTCACACAAGAGTCTTATCCAAATCTCTCAGAGGACTAAAAACCATGTGATTTTTTTTATCCCCTTGTTTATACTATCAGTTTACTATATCCAACATATGTAATTCTTTGATATGAGTCAGACACTCCTTCATATGTGTGTGTGAGCGTGTGTGTGTGTTTTAATAAGCTATTTCAAAAGAAGTACAATGGAATTTGTTACAGCTAATATTTTCCCCCTTTTTCACCAGGCTGCGAAGTCCATTCATCCAGTCCCGTGAAGTTTATAAACCTGCTCGACAAGTGATTTGCATACCAGAGTTCCAGGTACATATTATGACACTCTAGCGTACAGAGATTTCAGCCTGCCTCTGGCAAAAAAGTTCACCAACGACTGCAAAGCCAACGGGAACTTAGCATCCGGATCCTCTCTGAGGCGGACACGCGAAAACAAACACACTTAGCACGACCTTTCCAAGTCAGTTTTGTCTTAGGTGAGAGAGAGAGAGAGAGAGAGCTGACGCATTTAAACATTTACATATGACATTCTGCTTTTGATTTCCCAAACCACTCCAAGATTACACATTTACTGTTGTTTTCATTTGATCGACGAGAGGCTGGTTTGATTTAAAAAGAAAGAAAGAAAAAAAAACTTTATTCACACATTTGCTGTCAGTACAGGTGCAAACACTGAGACAGTTCATAAATATTACACGTTTGGATTTATATTTGGTTTACATGTACAACTCCGTTAAATATTATTGATATAAAATATCAAAGGTTGTGCTCCTATCAGTGAATATTTTATTCATAAACATTATTTAAAGCTAGACCACCTTTCGACTTCATAAAATCGGTGAAATTTAGCTCCCTATGAAATTTGGTCATCGTGATACATGTTTATTTCTGTAATATCTAAAAAAAAAAAAAAAAAAACAGGCCATTCTGTGGCTGGGAAGTTATTTAATTTGAGGGGATTAAAGCAAATAATGTGCATGAACTTGCTCGCTTTGCGCAGTCAAGCAGACAGAGGAAGTCCGTGTGCGCATGC
Organism: Neoarius graeffei; assembly: GCF_027579695.1. Classification (NCBI taxonomy): domain Eukaryota; kingdom Metazoa; phylum Chordata; class Actinopteri; order Siluriformes; family Ariidae; genus Neoarius; species Neoarius graeffei. Next base: position 7,118,743 of record NC_083580.1, read on the forward strand.
GCAGGTTTACCTTCTTCTTTTGGATTTTACAGCAGCTGGCATCCAGTGTTGCATTACTGCCATCTACAGGTTTATCTTTGAACGTGCACTGATGGTTCCATCATTCTGTCGCTAAACGATCATCTGATCACACCGAGGTGCTCGCTGAGCGCCGATATTTATTAATTTGGGCCTTCATTTCCTTTCCTTCGTATATAACATAACGTCTTTTCTTCTCACGTTCTGTTACTGTAGTTATTCTTTCACGTTTCATTTGTGTCCTCCATTTTCCTCTCCTGTTTCAAATTTGTATCCCACAGTGCCTTGCACGAACGGGGAAAGCCCACCATCACCACGTGATGCATGACGTAGTATCTTGAATTGGGTCATGGTGAAGCAGGAAAAAATAGTGGAGAATTTAGAGCCACCTGGCCCTAAATTCATTAATTGTTCTTTAAAAAAAAAAACTAATAAAATTGGAAGTCTGTGATTCGAATTCAGGAGCTTTCAGTCCACTGAAGAAAAATAATTGGGTGTCGGGAACATTCTTTTTATGACCGACACTTGAAAAATCTGAAAGGCAGTCTAGCTTTAAAAGACAGGACAGCATTATCCTGTCAAGGGAGCCAAAATTTACCAATGGTCCTACTTAAGCGTTAAAAGAGTCACATGGCAAACAAATAATTACTTCAGTTAATATTAATATTGTACTGGCAGTCTGTGAGGATGTAATAAGTGACTCATATATCTTTTGTCCTCTTTTTATTGAATTTCTCCCAGTCCTTGCCTTCATGCTGGAAGTTGTCCTCCTTCCTGATTGGGTCACTTTAGGCCATGCTGGCTCTCGTGGTGTCTGCGGAGGTCCACTTTCCTCTGGAAGCCCTTGGAGCAGATCTCGCAGCCGAAAGGCTTGAAACCCGTGTGTTTGCGGCTGTGTGTGATGAGGTTGGAGCTTTGGCTGAATGCCTTACCACACACCTGGCACTTGTGTGGCTTCTCCCCTGTTCAAGTCATTGAAACGCAAAATATTACTTATCTTGTTTTGAAAATAAATTGACAAAAGTTGTGCACAGAATTAATCATTTCTGATTTATGGAGTTGTTTTGCCAGAGGAAATAACCAGAAAAGCACCGAAGCTCCTCCTCCGAACAAGCTGTAAATTAAAATCTTTCTTTAAAACCTACACCAAACAAAGATTTGCGTGCAATCCAGATTTCCATGGGCTCGCTGGAAGTGATACGGCGTGCCACGAAAGAGGAAGGTTTCACAGAGCCCTGAGCAAAGCAGGATAATCAGATATGCAAACAAGCCATACATTTGTTTAGCTCCTTTTCTTGATTTATCTGTTAAAATATTACTCTTGGAAACATCCTCCTGGGAAACAAAACAGCTTTGAAACATCAAAGCTGTCCAGGATTGAGTCCCAGCTTGTTCTCTTGATTTGCTTACCTGTGTGGATGTAGGTGTGTTTCTTCATGTCGGATTTTTGATGGAACCTCTTGCCGCAGTACTGGCAAGGGTACGGCCGGGTGTCCGAGTGGATCAGCAGGTGTGTGGACAGGGTTGAGGAACGTTTGAACGTCTTGCCGCACATTTTGCACTCGAAGCTTCTTTCCTTTGTGCCACACATTTACATAAACAAAACAAGAAAAATCAAACCAGATTTCCTTGTGTAATAAATAGGACTCTGTTTTCAGGTAGACTCAAACATAATTTGTTGGTCCTATCCTCTTGAAACTTCAACCAGAAAGAGGTTTGGAGAAAAACGCAATACCTAACTATTCTCATATGAGGAGAACACTATCTGAGAGAACATATGATGTTTTCATACAAGGACACTGTATCCTACAATTTATTTCTCATTTTCGCTCACTTGCTGTTTTCATGATCAGAAATGAAAGCATCTGTGCTGGCATGGGTGGAGTAGACCATGCCCTAGTTCTTAGAGCCCATTTTAGTGGATGTGGACCAATTATGCCATCGTCGTCACTCCCGAACCCAATCCCGGCTTGAGGTGAACCATGCTTTGGTTGACTTGGCCAGAATTGCAGCAGTAGGATGGCTGGTTCCTTTCTGCACACTCTCGTACACATTCACACCTGTGGGCAATTTAGAGTAGCCAATTAACCTAACCACACGTCTTTGGACTGTCGGGGAAACCAGAGCACCCGGAGGAAACCCATGCAGACACGGGGAGAACATGCAAACTCCACACAGAAAGGCCCCTGTCCACCACTGGGCTTGAAACCAGAACCTTATCGTTGTGAGGCAGCAGTGCTAACCACTACATCACTGTGCCACCCTACTAGGCCACCAAATAGACATAAAAATGTCACCTCATGAACAAGTAATACACCTAACAATGATCAAGAACAAATAAAAATGAAGTCAGGCTTCACAAATTAGAACCTGACAGACAATGCACCAAATAATGAATGCATAAATAATGAATCAATAAAATGTAGAAGAATAATCTCCATCCCCCCCCCCAAAAAAAAAAAAATACTGGTTTCACCAATGTTATTGGCTGATAAACCCAATACTGTATAAACAAAGAATCACAATTGAGTGAATGTCTACAAAAACACATCAGAAGAAAGTACATTGTATTACTACGACAGTGGAAAAAATATCTTGCATACCTGCAAATTCAGCTAAAATTTAAATAATATTGGCTGATATTGAGTGGGATATTAGATATATTCTATTCAGCTAGCATGATACTGAACGAGTCGAAGACAAGTTGCTGAATGGAATACATCTGATATACCACAAAAAAAATCCAGCCATTATTATTATTAAACATACACATTCCTTTTGGGTGTTCAACGCGTCTTTCTCTTTCAAAATTCTCTCAAAAGCTTCCATATTTAACAAAACAAACCTGGCGACCATGTTTGTTTACAAATCATCACAGTTGCTTGCTAGCGCGGAAGTTTTACATCAACATGTCTCTTTTCTGGTTTTTCGATGTCCGCTGGTATATTTTTCTCTTGTAAATATGCATGAAGAATATCTAAAAGTTTTGGTAGCCTTTCAGGTTAGAAATGCTTCTGCACACAGCAGAAAACTCTCTCATTGGATATTTGCATCAGCTCCGACGTGTGACGTCATGAGGTCTTGACAGCCATGCAATATCGTAAACCAATATACAATTATTAAGTCTATTTCAAGACATTTTTTACTCATTTCTGGCTTAAAATTTTTATGCTCCTGGCAGATTAATTGTTACTTACTTATTATCCAATCGAAAAAGATCATTTCAAGCTTGAAGATTGTAAATATGTCTAGAAATAGGCTTATAGGCCCATAATAAGAAATCTTACATTGCATTTCCTTCATTCAAAACATCTTCAATATGATACCATGTTTAAAAATGTTCCAGTGAAATATTGATGTGCAGTTCATGAAATCATATCATCTTGCCATCTATTACTGTATGAAACTGCGAGCTGATTTAATTGGATCTTGCTACAGTATGTCCAACCACACCTCCTGAAAAATGTATTGTCAATTGTAGTTTTAACGCCACCCATTTTTTTTTTACAACATCATTTGTGCAGATGGATGAGAATACACCATATATGTGCAAATTTGTGTCTTGTTTGAATGCATATAGGGAAAATAAAAGTCTCCAGCCTTTTAAAATCAGAACAATACACTTGAACTTAGTTGGCTATATGTACCGCATTCAGCTTCAGCCATAGTTAAGTTGTTACCTGAGAGTGGATGTTCATGTGTTGCTCTAAGCTGACAGCATGACCAAAGGTTTTTCTGCAGATGCTGCAACCAAAGGGTCGTGTTCCACTGTGAGAACGTCTCACATGGACCTCCAGGCCATGAGGAGTTGAGAAGACCTGAAACCAGAGGAATGGGAATGTCTTTAATATTAAAAAACTTGTATATGGTTCTGATATAACATCACCTTCAAGCATATTGATTTTGCTTCACTAGCTAAGATCTAAAGTTGGGGTTTCAAAAGAACATGAACTCTTATGTTCACCTTGTCGCAGGTTATGCAGTGGTAGGTATCAGAGGTAGGTGAGTAGTGTGTGCTGCAATCCAGAGGCTGTTGATCATCTGGGCTTGGCTTGAATTCAGACCTGTAGAGGTTACTTGCATGCTGTAGGATGGACGAGTGGAAACCCAGCTGCCTGAAGTCATATGGAGAAGGCAGGGTCTCCCAGGCATAGGATGGCTTATAGTAGGGAGGGAATTCTGCCATCTGAGGCTCTGAGGAGAAAAAAAAAAAAAGAAGTCTGTGTTTGGTGACACCTCTGATTGTTTAGCCAAGGCGGGTACCTGCACGACCTAAATGCAATTTAAACACTTTTTGTAATGAGATGAGCATAACTAAAAAAACAAAAACAAAACCCAGACTAAAGCAAGATGTCTGATCAGAAATGAGATATGGAGATGTCAACAGTTGGCCCTCCTGTGTAGTCATGCCAAGTGAGTTCTAGCACTTACCAGAAATGTAATAAGGCTGGCTAGCTGTGACTGACTGCTCAGGGCGCAATGGGATGGGGCACTTGGGTTTGTTTTCATGCTTCATATAAGAGTAGGAGTCTGTGTGAACAGGTTCTGTTACAGGATCCAATGGCATCCCTTTTGGAGAGTCTGGATCCTTTGGTTCTGATGGAGTAGGTTCTGGAACTGAAGCAAATAAAACATGGTTCATGACTGCTTAGTGTTCTTGATTTTGTTTTAGCTTTGTTTGGATGATGCCATTAAATAAGGGACAAATTTGCATGTTTGTGACCATGTTGGATACTTAGATAAGCATTATTATAAAGTTTTTGATAAATAAAACTGGATTACTGTATTTATTCCTGTCAGTTCATGTTTCCTGGATTCACATACACACAAGTGTGTTTATCTGTGCTTTTGACTGGAGCATCATGATTACTGATTTCTTTCTCTAATGCTCCTGATAAACTGGACTGGATTGGTGAGTTCTCAGCTCATTCATGTAAATCCACAATTTACACTGGACTCGTTCCAGTTAACCAAGGCTGAAGTTGGAAAGTAATGGATTTCATCAAACACACACACACACACTTAGATAATATAGTAATAAACGTTTCCTTTCTTTGTCACTGGAATGGTACCATTAAATATACATGCTTTTATTAATATGTATCTTTTACCTGAAAAAAGATTTAAGATGCATAACTGGTAATTAGTTTTAGGAATAAATCTTTCCCATGCACATTTCCCAGTAAGAGAGTAAAGGTACTAAAGTATGTACTCCTCCAAGGAATAGTTTGGTACCAATTGGAAGTTCATCTTGTTACCATCAAAGAAGATACTTAATAAGAACTTTTTTTCTTCCTGAAGCCTTTAAAATAATTTAATGCAATACTTTGAACATAAGGATCATTATTTTTAAAAGCTAATTAAGGAGTCACCAAATGCACTTTCCCAGGTAAAATACTGTTATACATGCTATCACTGCAGCAAGTCTACAAGGAAAAGTACAGCTTGATTTCTGAGTGTGTGGCTGTCATGATGAAGCTGAAGGGTCGCTTTAATGCGCAATATTTTTACATTTACTGGATTTGGTAACATTTTATTAATGCTGACAGCCGCCATAACTGCTTGAGGATTGGATAAGAAAAGTTTGATTGCAATTCCTAACTTTGATTGGAGGCAGGAACCATTGACTTTGCTTTCTTTCTTTTTTTCATGAGTAATGCCAACTGTTCCATTAAACCCGGCGCACAATTAATGCGCACTTATCCCAGTGATCCCATCAGACACACAATACACTCCCACTGTCCCAATATTTCAACAGGAATATTCCTAAGTTAATGAAATGCTATAAATCAACACCAAAACTAATTTTAAGGATCATAAACAATGTTTAGAAAAGCAGATTATGGTTCAGTTTGACTTTTTTTTTGCGTCATGGTGCGCAAAAGCGCACAGAACACTATAGACGACACAGTCATGATGAGAAAATGAATTGAAAAGACAAAGCTAAATCAAATGTTCAGTGCATTAACATTATCCACATACCTGTGTTGGCTTCTTGATTGTTTTGATCCTCGTCCATGTAGCGGTGCGCGTTATAGTAAGAGGAGGACTTTTTGCTTTTTACCAAAAAGGACCGAGGCATCGTGAAGCTGTGAGGAGATTAAAATTACAATGCATCTTTATTTGTTTGTTTGTTTGTTTGTTTCATGGGCTATAAAAGCTGCATACGTGTATGGAGGAAAAAAAAAACCCAACAACTTAGTTGTATTAGAAATCTCAGACTTCCAGATAGTTTACTAGATTACTATCTAAAACTAATTATCTAGTTTACTAGGTGATTAGTTCGACACTTGGTAAATTCCCCAAAATAAATTATTAATAGCCTATTTCTCATGCACTGCTGAAAAGAATGACAGTACGCAAATAATTTGTTGTTATGTTTAACTGGACTTTCTTTAGTTATTCTTAAATTAATTGAGATATGTCTATTACATCTTTAATATATTTAACAAAATACATTCCTGATTGAAAGCATATAAACACACACAATGTGCACGCTAACAGGTAAAATGCTGAATAAGGAGTGCTTGGGGGTTTTATCCTTCTATCTTTCTTCTATTTAAAGTTAATCAAATAGGTACATAACAGGTTAGTCAAAATAGTTGATACTGTTTTTATTAAAAAGAAGAAGAAGAAGAAGAGAGAGACAGGTTCATGGTGAAAAAGGAAACTTTTCTTACCTTCAAAAGTTCCCTTGCTTCTCTCTCTCTCTCTCTCTCTCTCTCCTCACCACATTTGAGAGTGCACTAAAGTGATAAACCCTGTGTGTGTGTCTCTACGTCTCTCTGATTTTCAATCCGATAATATTTTTGCTCTGAATCTGACTGCGCTGCTTTCAGCCAATCAGCGCACACATTCGTGGTTCATTTGCCTTGAACTGGGACTCGATATATTCCAAAAAAAATATTTTTTTTGCATATTTTTCAATCGAAATGAAAATTTTGCCAAGGCTCACTGAAGCACAGGGGTTATCTATCTATCTATCTATCTATCTATCTATCTATCTATCTATCTATCTATCTATCTATCTATCTATCTATCTATCTATCTATCTATCTAAGGTTTAACTAAGAACGAACAAATTGCAATAACATTTACAGAAAAATTAACACAGTGATGACAAATTTTCGCCTTATATTTTTTATTTCTCAATCAATCATTAGACTCTGTAAATGATCAAACGTTTCATTTGGATATCTCTTCTCTATAGAGGACATTGATAAAGCTGACAGTATTATGTTTCGCCTAGAAATAATCCAAAAACATGCACGTGATTGCAGCACTTGAACGCACCTCTTAAACATACACACCAAACCAGAAGTGCTGGCCATGTTTAACTTTGCTTTTATTTGCCTTGGCTGCACTGAAAATGAGTTTGAATCAAATCGGTCTTAAAACACAACTAATTCTTTGGAAACTATTTGATTTATGGTTATAGACTGCAAAAAAGGGCAGCGACAAAGTGGCTGTGAATAAATTAAATGTATAAAGCACTTGGGAATATTTCATTAAAGATGAATTTGGGATGTGGGCTCCGTCCCAAATCGCACACTTCTGTTGTAAACATTGCACTAAACAGTAGCCTAATATAATCCAGATACATTAGATCGCCTGAAATCATAATTCATGAACTATATTACCCAGGCTTCCTTTAATGTTGTTAATTTACACAATGAAAGGTTTTATTTTGAATATAATTAATTATTCTTCTGTCCATGTATGAATATCATGACATCCGTATTTTTCGCAAAGTATTATAATTATACACAAAACTACTGTTGTTCTGCGTGAAAAGCCTCACACTGATTCCAAAGAGCATGTAAAAAATAGAGTAAAACAGTAGTGTTTTAGCATCGCAGAGAAATGTGTATTAAAGGCGTAAACGGGTTTTTGGCGACACCATGTGGTATGAGTGATGTATTGCAATGGAAATGTAATTATATACTGCCTGGAAGAGTGATAACGAGATTTTTTTTTGTTTGTTTTTGACCGTGGGTTTGTGCGTACACAATCAGCATCCACTTTATTAGGAACACCTGTACGCATCCAGATTCATGAAATTTTTCGATTCAGCCAATGCAGTGCACACAGCCATGCAGGCAGGAAGTCAAGAGAGTCAGCTTCAGTTAATGCTCACATCAAACATCAGAATATGGGAAAAGGTGATCTCTGTAGGCAAGTTTCCATTAATCTGCTTAATGCACAATTTGAAATTGTGAACTAAAAATTGAGTAATGGAAATACATGAATTAAAAAAACAACAACCCACATTTAATTCAGAACAATTTCGCTATGTTTTAATACAACCATTTATTTCGTTTTTTATCCTTTTTGTATAGCTGTTTTAAAACTTATATGAAACATTTTCTATTTTCCTGTTGACTATAAATACATATTAAGATGGCTTTTATCATTAAGTCCAGTCTGCATTTTTATTTTGTGCTATTTCAATTAATTATTCTTAGTTTACTAGGGTTTCATATTTTGGAATAAGCAACCCTCTTTAAGTTTTCTGCACAGAACTGATGTTAGCTCTAGAAAATTGTCACTCAATTATGTACAGAAATGACTGACCAAAATGGGATTGAAAGACTCTTTGAATATGAAGCTCGAGTGATCATAACCACATAATTCCCTGTAATTGTGCGACATATGCATTACTGCCTAATGATATATATATATATATATATATATATATATATATATATATATATATATACTGCAAGTATTTATTAGTATGTGTATACCGAGGTGACAAATTTTAGGGACTGATCAACAGTGCAGCTTGCACATGGAAGAATGCCAAAAGAACCTGTAGCAATAGTAGCTGCGGAATTGCTGGGTCTATGGAACTGGTCTAAAGTACGGAGCCCCTAAAGGGACATCGAATTTAAAAAAAAATCAAATTTAAAAATGGAATAAAAAAAAATCAAAGTTAGTAGTACGGATAGGATTTTTTAAATAGAATGTGCCTATAGAACTTTTTCTTATAGAACTTGGATACTAAAGTTCTACAGGATTTCCATTAGATTTTCTATAGGATTCCTTTTGAACTTGTTCTATAGGATTCCTATAGAAGATTTTTAGCAGGGTCACAAAAAGGTTGTATGCTCACATGAAAAAAGGTGGATTTTTAGAAGATTTGACAAAGGAATATTTTGCATCATTGAAATGGAAACAGTTTCTACTGCAGTGGATGCATCAGAATCCTGGGGCCAAATATCAGGTCTTGGAGATCCAGATGATTGTTGCGAGAGGTGAAAAACTTTTTGTTTAAAGCTTTTTTTGTCTATTTTTTAAAAATTGTTTCCATTTTGTGCAATACTGAGATGGAAACCTGGCGAGAAACTTTGATACGAAGAATCCTGGGGCCAAATATCAGGTCTTGGAGATCCAAATGATTGTTGTGAGAGGAGAAAAACTTTTTTTCGTCTACTTAAAAAATTATTTCTATTTTGTGCAATACTGCGATGGAAACTTGGCTACAAACTTTGATAGTAGCCATGTTTCCATTGCAGTTTTTGTGCAAAACAGAAGTGATATTTTACAAAATTTTGACAAGACACAGTTGCGAATGGTCCGGGTTTCCACTGAGTGATGTGATGCTATTAAAACTGGCTTTTCTCTTCTTCACGCTCTTTTTTCATAAAGTTGGTATTTCCATTTCCTCATCATGTCATGTTAGTTAAATGCAAAAAAAAGTGTTTCCATTTCACAAAATATCACTTTATGGAATCATCTGAAAAAACACCTCATGCGAGTGTAAATTTTTTTTTGCGATATTTGAGACTTTAAAAAAAAATTGTTTCCATTAATCCTTTTTTAGTTTGCAATTTCAAATTGAGCATTTAATGGAAACATAGCTTGTGACATGATTATAATATTAACAACAGCTGATTGTCTGGGATTTTCACTCACAACATTCTCTAGAGTGCAGAAAACTAAAAACATCCAGGGTGCAGCAGTTCTGCAAGGAGAAATGTCATGCTGATGAGGTCAGAAAAGAAAGGCCAGACTGGTTTAAGCTGACATGAAGGCTATGGTAACTCACATAACTACTCTTTACAACCATGGTGAGCAGAACAGCATCTCAGAATGCACAACAGGTCAAACAGAAATCTGAGTATACAATTGGCACAGACCCAAGCACACCCAAACTGGACAGTTGAAAACTGGAAAAAGATCAAACAAAAGCGAGTACTTTAAATGTCCTGTGTAGTCTCCAAGAAAAGCTACTTGAAAGAAATTAATTAGCTTTTATTTTGCTCTTTTAAAATAGGCTATAGGACAACTGCACTGTAATTAGAAATCAATTACATCAAACACTGAAAAGAAAACCCTGGAGAACCAAGCTGCTTGTAGTAAATAGGAAATACAGACATGTAGTAACAGCACTTAGCCACAGGGGAGCAGTACACACCTATAATATTCACTGCATGACAAAGGGTTTTTTTTCCCTCCACGTTTTTAAGTATAAAACAGGTTATATGACAGGTTCTATTGCTAATACATCAAATAAGTTCTCTATGTCCTGAAATAAAAAAGAAAAACATTGGTTTTAAACTCGGAAACCACCATATTCCTTACACATCCATTATCTATACTGCGTATCTGTCAAGGGGAAGCTGGAGCCAATCCTAACTGACTTCAGGCAGGAGGTGGGGTACACCTTGGGCAGGTCGCCAATCAATCACAGGGCCAGTTGACCTAATCTTGATGTAATCTTTGGATTCTCGGAGGATACCAGAGCATCTGGAGGAAACCCATGCAGGCACAGGGAGAACATGCAAACTCCACCCAGAAAGACCCCATTCAGCCATGAAGCACTGCACCACCAAACTTATAACATTTCAGGATCTTTAAGAGGTGCACACTTGCTGTAGGTTACGTTGTAACCTTTCTGAATAAGATAACAGCAGAGTAACAGCACATCAAAAATCATGGCACTGTTTCAACACACTTGTACAATATCACAACATTTATTTCCATCCAGAGTTGCATTAATTTTCTGCCGAGCTCTTGTCTTGATGACGGGGGAGTCGAACTACTCCATAAAGTCTTCTCCAGCACATCCCAAAGACTTTCAATAGGGTTACTGTCAGGACTCTGTGATGAACAATGAAAATGAATGATGTTTCCTGAACATCATGGTAAAACATGATGGTAAAAATGACGTTTCCTGAACACTCTTTCACAATCTGAGCCTTAATTTTATGCCCATGCCATCAGAGAAGGAAAAAAAAAACATTGATGGGATAATAACCTGGTTGTACAAGTACATTTAGGTCATCAGCTGACTTCATTTTATTGTCACATAATGTTGCTGAGCCTTGACTTGACCAACCCCAGATCATAACACTACCTCCAGAGGCTTGTACAGTGGCAACTATGCATGATGGGTGCATCACTTCATGTGCTTCCCTTCTTACCCTGACACGTCACTCAGGAATCGGGTCAGTCTGGACTTATCAGACCACATAACCTTTTTCCATTGCTCCAGAGTCCAATCTTCATGCTCCCTAGCAAATTGAAGCCTTTTCTTCAGATTCACTGGTTTTCTTATGAACACACAGCTGTTTAGTCCCAAGCCTGTGAGTTTGAAAATGTTCTTACTTTCACTATTAAACATAGCCGTGAGTTCTACCATCAGTTTTTTTTAATGATTTGACTTTGGGCGGCACGGTGGTGTAGTGGTTAGTGCTGTCACCTCATAGCAAGAAGGTCCGGGTTCGAGCCCCGTGGCCGGCGAGGGCCTTTCTGTGCGGAGTTTGCATGTTCTCCCCGTGTCCGCATGGGTTTCCTCCGGGTGCTCCGGTTTCCCCCACAGTCCAAAGACATGCAGGTTAGGTTAACTGGTGACTCTAAATTGACCGTAGGTGTGAGTGTGAATGGTTGTCTGTGTCTATGTGTCAGCCCTCTGATGACCTGGCGACTTGTCCAGGGTGTACCCCGCCTTTCGCCCGTAGTCAGCTGGGATAGGCTCCAGCTTGCCTGTGACCCTGTAGAACAGGATAAAGCGGCTAGAGATAATGAGATGAGATTATTTTTAGCTTAATTTTTAAATTCTGTAATTTTAAATTTTAGTATTTCTATAAGTTTGTGAACTTTTATGTAGATAGATCTGTTTTGTATTTTTATTATTTATTTATTCTTGTCTAAGTATGGTTGATGAATGAATCCTGAGTACAGTTGATGCTGCTGTAACTTGAAATTTCCTGCAAAGGATCATTAAAGTATCTATCTATCTATCTATCTATCTATCTATCTATCTATCTAATAAAATAACTTATTGACTCTTTCATTTCCTCATAATTCCTTATATTTGAACAACAAACTCTAATTTAAACTAATTGGTCGCGCATGCGCACAACCATCGAATCGCTCAAAAAAAACCGCATAACCGCATCGCATCCATCCGCCTGTTGGAAAAACAACCTAGGACCTAGATGCGGAATTAGGTAGAAAACTTTTTATATCAAAATGCGACTTTGCGATGAGAAATATCTCATACAAAGTGGTTATAAAATCATCCTGACGTTGTTTAATACTACACGACGCGATTCTGTCCGTTGATAATCTGTGATAATTCTTGAGGATTATTTTCTCTCCTCAGGCGCGGAAGGGTGCTGCAGTGGGAGGGGTGTGAGGCGGTTAAGATGGCGGCGCCCTGTTGAGTGCAGTTACTTTAACGGGTAAACAAGCTTTATTTCTTGTTGTGTCAGAGTTTGTGATGTTAAACAAGCATGTTCTGGGGTAATATAAATACTAGGTTCCTGTTGCAATGTCTGTTTTAATTGCAATGTGTACTTATCTGGCGTTTAATTAGCTCAAAACCAGTCAGTACTGCTGCTTGCTTGGGACTGGGGTTAAATCCTGAACGACGACTCGTTCGATCTGTAGTCCACTAGAGAAGCCATTATGTTGTGTGCTATGTAGTGCACCTATAGAGGGAACAGTGTGCAGTTTGTTATCAGACAGAGAAATAACAGCTATCTAGTGGGTCTCATTGATTTTTATGTATCTAGTTGGTTAATCGAATAAGAGAAATCTGTTACGTGCCAATGCGAGTGACTAAAACAAATCATTTGTGTGATTTGACATAAAATAAAATATAATCGTTTGTATTTTGTTATTGTCTCTAAACTGGGCATTGTTCTCGGGAGTTGTTTACGCCCCGTTAGTGCTAGCTGCTACAGTCAGCAAGCTTTAGCTAGCAAACAAACATGTCATTTCTTTTTTAATTTAAATGCGTTTCAGTGAACTGCAAATACAAAGACGCTATAAATAATGACTTAAGGTGATCTGTTAACAGAACGCTTTGTTTGCAGCCTGAAGTGTGCATCTTGCAGAACAAATCTAATGGCTTTTAAGGAGTGACGACAGGCAGAATTGCAGTTTTGGACCATCAGCAGTTTGTCTCTGAGATGGAGGCATTTTCTCGATCTGACACACATCACATCTGCTCAAATGAAATTTGCATTTGAGCTTCAAGGAAAAGTCCACACTGAACTACTTGTATAACTAACCCAGGAGATTTCATGACCTCCAGGATTTTTTCTGATGAATTTCTGACTTTTAGTTCAAAACCTCCTCTATTGACATGTTGGTCTGCTTTCCTGTGTTACTCACAATGCTGTTTATCTGTTCATAGCTACCTGAAGAGTGATGCTGCAGCAGTGCGTTTACATGCACATAGAGAAAATCGAATTTCTGCCGTAGCTCGACTGAAATCGATGTTCTAAATGCCATGGAAACACCTTAGCTCGGCTGAAATCGAACCGAACTGGATTTCTCGTAATCGAGCTACGCGAACTAGATGATGCGATTGTAGCCGAGCTACTTAGTGCATGTAAACCCTGTCGAGCTACTTACTTCAGCACTGCCCCTTCCGGAAGTGACGAGACCACAAGCGGGAAACACAACAGCCTCGGTCGGCATGACAACAGTAGTAGAAACGTGCACTTCTGGAGCAATGAGGAGATAGAGTTCATGCTCATTCAGCTTAAGGAGTTGAATATATATATATATATATATATATATATATATATATATATATATATATACACAGTGAACCCTCGCTATAACGCGGTTCATCTTTCGCGGCTTCGCTGTTTCGCGGATTTTTTTTTTTTTACAGTGCATTGTGTTCAGAACACTGAACTTCAGCGAGTGGCACAAGAATGGGACCCGTTGATGTGTTGCTCGTTACAGTTTTCAAATATAATCGAAGGTGGCATGTCTGTTTACAAGAATCTTCTTGCCCAGAAGAAAAAAGAGTGCCAACAACTACCCATAACTATGTTCTTCTCTCGGAAAAAGACACCTGCACCACAGCCTTCAGCAGAAAATGACGCTACAGCGGAGCGGAGTCAGGACAAAGAGGCACAGTCAGAGGGACTGTGAAATACGCGAGTCGCAATGTGTCTAACCTCGTATTCATTATTAAAAATATTATTTTACAGTATTATTACAGTATTATTATTTTAAAAGTATTAAAAACTGTCATAGTTATTTGCAAGAACGTTTTTTTTTTTATTCCTTAAACAAATGCTTTACATTTGTATTGTATAATAGTTGTAAAAAAATTAAGTTGACTATTTCACGGATTTCGCCTATCGCGGGTCCTTTTTGGAACGTAACCCCCGCGATAAACGAGGGTTCACTGTAATATATCTCGATGTTGCTGTCCTCGTCATCGTTCTTCTTGTGAACACGGAACTGATAACTTTGTTTATACTCTTGAATAGCTCTTCTTCATGACGACAACCGGAAGTGTACCAACACGATGGGGCGTGTAGCGCCACCTGTGGCTCGGGTGCACAATGTACCTCACACCATAGACGTCCTATTATTACGTAGACGGAGCATCCAACGTAAATTCTAAAAGCGCTGACGAGACGCGGGGCCGCCATCTTGGAGTGGTCAGTGTAATGCGCTGGCTCGCATTTTTTTTTTTGTCGTACATGTAGCTATGATAAAGGATAGCGGCGGGGTTATTATTCATAGTTGGCTTCACGTTAATAGAATATCCTGATATTAAGTGAACAGACGTCGGAGATTGTTGAAGTTGAGGAAACGGTGGTTAATATCCTACAAAAAATGTGTGAATACTAAATACATTAGATATAAACAGCTTAACGTTTTTTTATCGGCTACAACCACCAATCTGTTGCAATGGATAGGGTAAATTCAGGTAAAGTGGGACACTTTTTTTTTTTTTAAATAAAATGCGGTTTTAACAATCTAAATCCATTATAATGATTCAAATGTGTGTATGTTTTCTTTAAATAGATTGTTAAGAACATACCAAAGGGGAAATTAATCTAGTCAGTGAATTTCATAAGAGATGGCGAAGTGTAATCTTGTAGCATTTCCTCTACTGTTATTTCCAGGTTACTTTAACCGACAAACTTTTTTTTTTTGAAACCGAGAAAAATTTGACAGGTTAACGTAGGTTAACAGCCCTACCCCTAACACAATCTAGACTGTACATTTATACCCGTTGGCGTTCACAATCATCATAATTTCTTCATCATTTATTTCGACTTTATCATATTTCATTTCATTCATGTCTATTATTGTCATACTCTTATGTATTAGACTAGTGCTACCTGATGACGATTTAAGTCTCTTAGCTCCTTCTCAGCTCTGGTAATATACTATTTAAAAAAAAACAACAAATAGTACGGTAATGTTAAATCTTAGTTGTGAAAAGTAATCCCCCTGCTTCTGTTTGAAATGGTTCGCTCGTTTGAGCAGGAGTACGCTGAGCACCAGCCTGGCATCTTGTCTCTTTTCTTCTTCAGTCGTGTAGTATGGTGCAGTAATAGACGTTACCTTGATATATAGGAGTATCTCGCGCTTATCTCACCACTCCAAGATGGCGACCGTATTTCTCGCGTCAGAACAGCCAACGCTCCGTCTACGTAATAATAGGATGTCTATGCCTCACACAATAGCTCGATTTCCTTGTGTGCATGTAGGATTGGATTTCTCTGGCACCTCTGCTGGGACCCTTAGCTCGATTACCGACAGTAGCTCGATTTGGATGTGCATGTAAACGCACTGACTGTTGCCAGATAGGAAATATGCAAGTATCGTACCAAAACCTCAAAATTATCGTTTTTTGTGAGAAATTATCGTACACATACAAAATAGTTATTTTAGCTGTATTTTAATTTCCAAAGAATATTACTTAAATTTTTAAACAGCAATTCGCAATATTCCCGTAGTAGAGGGAAAACTATGACACAAAGAGAAAGTAAATGCAGAATTACCGTAAGACTAGAAAGATTCGAATTCAACCTCCAGGTCGCTGTCGATTCACCAATCACGTTTTGTTATGGCAGTCGTTTTCGTGCGTCCAAGGGTCATGTTTTGGGCAATTTGTGAATCTTTGAAAATGTCCTTTAAGACTAAGACCAAATGGTCAGAATTTCTCACAGCCACATTGTGCTCTGCCATGAAGCCTGCAAGCTTGATCTCTGCACTCTTCACAGCCTCGTCTAATTTTTGTTTTTCAGGTGGTTTTTGTAGGCAGTGTGCTATTGACTTCTGAGATGGTGCAAGATTTTTCGAATGCTTCTTAGACTTTTCGTGGTTTCTCAAAACTGTGCTCTCTGCTACCATTTGAATGTTGCAACAACGGCAATATGCAGGGGTGATAGCGTTCCGGCGCTGCGCCGGATTTCCGGCGTACCGTGGCTGGGGGAAAAAAAAAATCTAGTTTGCCCATTGTCCTGTGCCATTCTGAGATGCGCAGATAGACAGTAAAGGGAATTCCGAATTCCCTTTACTGTCTATCTGCGCATCTCAGAATGACACAGGACAATGGGCGAACTAGATTTTTTTTTTTTTTTTTTCCCCAGCCACGGTACGCCGGAAATCTGGCACGGCGCCGGAACGCTATCACCCCTGAATATGCCTTAGCATCATTTCCCGGCATAGGTTTTAGCCATCCGGAAAATTTAGGATCTTTCTCCCACTCTGTCTGGTAAGTCTGTGGCCTGTGCTTGCTTTTCCGTTGCTCTTCGGATGCTGCGTTTCTCTTTTGCTCCTCCACTTTCATCCTCCCCTTCGTTTTCTGAACTCATTTAGGCTACGTTTACATTAGACCGTATCTGTCTCATTTTCTTCGCGGATGCACTGTCCGTTTACATTAAACC
Source organism: Neoarius graeffei (assembly GCF_027579695.1). Classification (NCBI taxonomy): domain Eukaryota; kingdom Metazoa; phylum Chordata; class Actinopteri; order Siluriformes; family Ariidae; genus Neoarius; species Neoarius graeffei. The sequence goes on from NC_083580.1 coordinate 7,135,926, forward strand.
GCCGGGAAACGGGAATCCGCCAGGGTCCACGTATTCAATCCAGATCGTGTCAGCTCCAGTGCTGTGTAAACATTGAGAATACGCGGATACGCTGTGCTGAGCTCTAGCTGGCGTCGTCATTGGACAACGTCACTGTGACATCCACCTTCCTGATTCGCTGGCGTTGGTCATGTGACACGACTGCTGAAAAACGGCGCGGACTTCCGCCTTGTATCACCTTTCATTAAAGAGTATAAAAGTATGAAAATACTGCAAATACTGATGCAAATACTGCCCATTGTGTAGTTATGATTGTCTTTAGGCTTGCCATCCTTCCACTTGCAAGTGGTAAGTGACGCGCATGCCCGACATGCACTCAGATCACACACACAGCGGCTCAGTCCCGAATCACTGCTTGTTCACTTCACTTGTGTGCTCTGTGAGCTGCGCAGGGCCGGAGTGCGCACCCTCCAGAGGGCACTCGCTGTTCAGGGCGGAGTGATTTGGAGCGCAGGATGCCTGCGGAGCCGAGCGTATCCGTGTATTGGCGTTGCTGTGTGCACGCGAATCGTGTATTGGTGTTGCTGTGTGCACACTAATCGTTTTAAAAACGTTAATCTGATGATCCGCTGATACGGTCTAATGTAAACATGGGCTTAGGCACTTTTCTTTTTACGTCTCTTTGTCGACAGTTTCTCTCTTCTTGCCTAGCTGCTAGGCTCAAAAGTTGTGTGTGGTAATGATGCATACATTTCTATGGCTACGTGTTTACGTGGTTGTGTGTGCGCGTTCTGTGTATCTCTTTTGATGGCGCCTGAGTGGAAAGCCTGTGAAATGATTCTTGGGGGTCAGAGAGAGAGAGAGGGATGCATGTTTGGACAACCAACTGAAAACTTTGAAATTATCATACATTTCAGATTTTTTTCCCATTATTGATCGTACAGAGGGCAAAATTATCGTACAAATATGACAATTATCGTACATCTGGCAACACTGTGCAGCATCGCTGTAGTCCGTTTATTTACCCTGTCCGGCTTTCACCGCTGCATCTTTAGAAGCTGCTGAAATTGATCGGTTTCTGAAAAGCGTTGACTTTCATGCTAACATTACCATCAACACCACGTGCTTGTCATGTCCTAGATCTTGCTGAGCTGAATCTCTGTCACAACTCGAAGTGCAGTTTGTATAACAGTGTTTTTTGCATTTTGTAACCCAGTGTCCGACACTTGGCCTGAGCGGTCTCTGCTACTTCATTAGATTTCTTAATACAGTGAACATTGCTGGAAGCTGGTCAGCGAGAAGTAATTTTATTTGTTGCAACTAACAGTGAAACAACATAACACCTTATATTTGAGATTACTGTTTGTTTTCCCCACGTGACGCTATTGCAACTACACCTAGCAGTGTCCTGTGACATCAGAGCATCCGATACTCGATAACGTCTCGCAGGAGTAACAGCAACGCAGCACCAACCAACACGTTAGCATCAGGATCACTAAACGCATCAGAAATCTTTCCACAAACTTTTTTTAATATGCTTGTAACTGCCACTAGGAACTGTCTGGCTTGTTGGAAGCTGTGATTTTTTTTTTTTTTTTTTAATTTTTTATAAACTGCGTCTGATGTTCAGTTCATTGAGTTTTACTCTGATCATCCAGGTCTGTCTGGCACTATAACATCTTGGCATCTTAAGGCTCCTGAATGGAAACTGAGACTCTCTCTCTCTCTCTCTCTCTCTCTCTCTCTCTCTCTCTCTCTAAAAGGTGCATCTGCAAATGGTGTTAAGTAACTGAAGAGCTCTCGTAGGTGGATTGTGTACTAATTATTTGACTTTTGTAGGTATCAGATAATACAGATCTGACGCTACGTTCACACTGCAGGGCTTAATGCTCAATTCCGATTTTTTTGTGAAATCCGATTTTTTTGTGAGGTCGTTCACATTAACAAATATATGCGACTTGTATGTGATCCTCAGTATGAACGAAAAGCGACCTAAAAGTGTTCCGCATACGCATTGCAGGATACGACGACGTCACGCAGTGAGCATGGCCAGTGTTTACGGAAGTAAAACCGCCCGGTTGCGGTATGACCCATCCAATCTAGCTTGAATAGCTGTATCCCCCCAAATGGAAATCAGCTCCCTAACCTCTGCGTCCTTCCATTGAGAAGATTCAGAACCTTCACAGCCCGAAGCGTCCCTCGCATTGATGTCATGCGCAGGGGCGCAGATACGTTTTTTGAACTGGGAGGGACAAAAAACTGGGGGGGACAAAGCTGCCAGCAAACCAACCCCGATATGCCTGTCAAACTTGTTGTTAGTAACCATAGCAACCGAGCTCGCAACCTGTGCAGTCTGCGCAGCTCAACCAACTGAATATCAGTCTTTGTTTTATGTGAGTTGTTGCAACTATGTATACACTGCCGTGCACCTCAATAAACCGAATGGTAATTAGTCTTTTGATTTTTCCGTGAGGTTTGCCTTATACAAAGAAAGACAGCATAGACGTTTTTTCCTCCCTATAAGTGGGGGGGACCGAACGAGGTGAATTTAAATCTGGGTGGGACGAGTCCCCCCCTCTATCTGCGCCCGTGATTATGCGCCATGTTGTTGTAACTTTTTTTGAGAGACCCGCCGCCTACTTCAGCGCAGAATAGTGACGTTTGTGGCTTGTTGATGACGTGTAAGTCGGATGAATGCATCCTGGCGGTTCAGACTGAAGTCGCATATGAAAAGAGCGGATAGGGATCGGAATTAGGACCACATATCCAAACGGCCTGGGTCGGATTTGAAAAAATCGGATCTGTGTCGTTCATATTGTCAATAAAAGATCGGATACAGGTCACATATGGGCGAAAAGATCGGATTTGAGTCACTTCAGCCTGCAGTGTGAACGTAGCCTCAGAACCGAATATTGTGCCTGGTCAAAATGTCTTTAGGACTTGACATGTTTGTGAAGTTCTCCTCAATATAGTGTTGATTTTGATATGAGGTTTAAGATCAGTCACACTGTCTCCATTTTCTGTAAAATGCTGAATTACTGAGGTGGAGAGAGAGAGAGAGAGGTCTTTACAAGCACCTGCTTTCAATTTGCACATATTAAGGCAAGTTGCGTCCTGCATTCAGGCAATGTGACAAAGCTGTTACTGCCCTGAACTTTTTTTTTTTAATAATAACTGCACTTCCTAAAGTGTTTTGTTTGACTCCTCTTACGCCACTGCAATTTGTCAGTTACAACAGTAAATTTTATTTGCAGGCTAGGTTCCTGTTGTAAGTTTGGTGAAGGAACAACTTATGAGTAGCACGCTGTGTGAGCACAATCGCTATCAGGCGCGTTAAAATGTAAATAACTTTTCGAGAATTTCACCAAAACTCATTGAATTTTCAGCATTGTAAGAGAACTCCCTAAAGTATTATTCAGCAAAACCCCAGAATGATAGCGTACATCTAGAATTTTTAACAGAATTTTAGTTCTTAAAATTTAACGTAATTATGGACGTCACGCGTAACGTTTACACCCGTGAAAAATCACTTTGAATGCTGTTTTGAAAGTTTTGATCAAATATTCTCTATAATAAAAAAATCGCTTAAATATTATAAATACAATCTTTTAATGTATCAAAAAATCATTTTGATAAAGCAAGGAAATTTGGAAGAAAATTTTTTTTCTTTTGCTTGTTGTGCGCGTCACGCTACCAAAATCTAACTAACCCCTTCACGAACAATTCCAACTTTCATGGACTTGTAGCGCGAATAAACCTTTCAAAAAATATATATAATACTTCTCACCCAGTAAATTAGAATCCTGGTGATTTATATCCTCGTAGCTTCAGTAGATCTAGAGATTTAGTCGATTTAGTAAATCCCAAACGCTGTGAAACACGCCAGCTATCTATGGTGAGAAGTGCTGCTGTAGTTGAGAAACTCTCATTTCTCCAGCTTCCAACTAACTCCGTGACCCAGACCAAAATAACAATGTCACGCTCATCACTTAAGGATGATTTATGCCAAGTTTCACGGAAAAATACAGCGAAATAAACTTGCTAGAAGCATTTTTCAAAATCCCAAACATTATGAAACATTTCTTGTAGGGTTTCAGGTTACAAATTTTGAAAATAGAGAAATTGCAGTGCAAAAGTTTGCCACTAAACTCGCGAAAATACTCCATTCTAGCGAGTTTCACAACCGAACTAGGCTACGTGACAGTCCGTGACCACCCAGGAATGTTCTAGAAGGTACGCTTCTAGGCACGTGCGATCGAGAAAGACGCCACGTGAAGGTAATAAAGGTAGTATTTCCACTGTCTTATGACGTTTTTGCTTGTTTTAGCGCGATAAACAATGCATTATGGGTAATCATTAAAATGCTGATTTCAAGGTTAAAATGGGTAAAAACAACTAATTTATATAGATATTGTAAAAATTGTGCCTAATGGTTATTTCAGTACATAAAATCAAAACCTGAATTTTTAATTTTTTCCCTATGTTACACTATTGTGCATCTATAGCATGCTACTCATCAACTCCAAGTCGCTTTTTTTTTTAAATTAACTTCGAGCGAGAAAATGGACAAAGCTGTCGGTTTTGTTACTGAGAAACCTCAAAATGCTGACTCTGCTGTCCTGAAGACTTTCACATGGTGGAAAACCTACATTAATGGCTTTACCTCTGACTCGCATTGCAGACGCTTTCCGTAAATGTAATCTGTTGCTATAGAAATAACGTGTTATTATGAGAGTTGCTGTCATAGAAAACGAAACACCTTCCAACCAATAATTCAGCAGCACTGTGGTTTAATGTGCTAAATTATGCCATGATATGCCTAAGATATATTGCTGGTATGAGTCGTAATACAACTGACTCTATTATTTGGAGTATTTAAGTAACAAAGCTGGCTGGAAGTTAAAATTGCGGTTTAATTTCTCCCCTATTGCATGCCATAATTTTGTTTAAATATTAAACAAGTCTTCAGTGGCATATCTGTGAAGATACGCAGTCATCCAGGTACATAGTAATCTGTGGTTGGTAGAAGAGAGCAACCGGACTTGCTTGAAAAGTCTTGAAGACGTTTCGCCTCTCGTCCGAAAGGCATCCTCAGTTCTGTCTGTCTACTTGATACTCTCTATTAGACAGACAGAACTGAGGATGCCTTTCGGACGAGAGGCGAAACGTCTTCAAGACTTTTCAAGCAAGTCCAGTTGCTCTCTTCTACCAACCATAGAAGTCTTCAGTGGGTTTTTTAAGTTGATTTGGGTGCCAAACCTAAATATTACAGGTATTTCACGTGGTAATCTGCTGTATTTGCAATACTGCCTTCCCTCTTTTAACTGTGAGAAAATGTTGAGTCTTTGTCTGCTTTGTGATGCAAACCAGCAGGCCATAATCTTTTCAATTTCAGTATTTGGTTATCTTGTGACCAACAAACTTTACATCTTTCTTGATGGTGTTTCTACCAGTGATAACTTTCTGTATTACAAGAATGAAATTTCTTCCAGTAGTTGGACTTGAAATACCTGGTGTAGTATTTGGGAGTCCAAAATTCAGTAAAGGTGTTTGTGTGTGCACGCGCGCATCCCCAGTGGTGCCTGGAGACTGCGTCAGTGGGCGGCCCAGGGACCCTGACAGCAGGCAGAGAGAGTGACATCTGAAAGCCCCTCCCCTCCACCTCAGCCACACCCCTATATTGCCACGACCACCATGGCCAGGGAACAACTCAACATGGGTGACCTGCTCCCTCTCCTGGAGACCTCTGATCTCCAACAGCTTGAGGAAATCAAAGGTCTCATCAATGAGCACCTCAGTACAGGTACTGAACGACCCACGTGAGTCTGTTTTCACTGACTTTAAGACGATTTCGGATTCAGTATGAAGGTGCAACCCCCCCCCCCCCCCCCCAGAGTAGGCATGTAACAATATATTGTGGTGATAAATTGCGATATACAAATTTGATTCAGATTGATTGATTCAGATTGATTGATAAAAAAAAAAAAGGAACTGTGATTATCAGGCTGTGTAATGTTTTTGCTAGTTGTAATTGCATTGTTTAGTCAACAGAGGGCACAATAACATGAGCAAATGAATGTAACTTCACCATAGCTGGAAGTAACAGAGCTCTAATGCTGCAAACACAGTGGAATTGACTGACTGTACAAATGGATTTAACAAGAAATTTAGAGTGCTCTTTTTTTTTGAGACTGTTGAAGGCTAAAGAAAAGCAAACACAGGTCGTACAAATCTTCATATTTTTACAAATGGCTTTTCTTAAACTCCATTTTTAATAACTAAAATATTCATTTTATGCTAACCTTTTAAAACTTGCATACATTACTGTTGGTTAAGTAAAGTTTTTTTTTTTTTAAACTTAATAAAAGGAATATTTGGCTGAAAAGGAATGGGAAAATGTTGTGAACTTTTTTTGGGGAAAATTTTTCATTTAATTTAAAAAAAATCATGATTGAATTGGGTGAATCATTACATGCCTAAGGAATAGTGATTCTCGATATGTTGTCCTATCTGCCTTGGTTGTTAAAATAAGCATGTCATTTTTAAAACAGGAAGTTGTTTTTACATGTAGATTTTTGACTTGTCACTTTTCTCCTTTTACAACATTCTTTAGAAACATACCAGCGAATTTTTTTTGACACCTTGATGATCTGAACTTGCCTTGTGGTTTAAACCTCCACTCCATGATGCAGACTGTGGGGTGTGGGTTTTTTTTGTTTTGTGCGCGCGCACTTTTCTGGCCACAACATTCAGAATCTGCGTTATTCAGCTGATAACAAATCTGTTTTTTGTGTTTTGGCTGCATGCATGTTTCTTCGGGATTGCCATTTGTTGTCTGTTTTGCAGAACGAGGGTCCGTGCTCCTGAACGGCTTGGTGGATTATTTCTTGGAGACCAACTCGAGTCCATCGCTGCACATTCTGTGTTCAGTGAGAGAGCCACATGACAAGGTGAATTCCTCATCTCAAATGAAATAAAATGAAACGTGGTTAGAGGAAGTGTCCATTGGGGCATTTTGTTGCTTCATGCTGCTGCTTGGCGCCTGTACTCACTACTTGGTCATGTTTTTATGTACGTCGATTTGGTTATAGTGGATAAAAACTTTCACCTGGTTGGCTAAGTGCAATGTGCTGGACTTTTTTTTTCCCCTCTCTTCCCATTTCTTCACTTATAAGGTGGAGATTTGCTGGAAAATTCATACTTTCACAGAAGTTGCAAGTGGACCCTTAGAATAAGTAATCCTGGGGATGGCTGTTTTTGCCTGGTCACGTGACCAGATATGAAACCTGTCTCGCTGATGCTAAGCTCAAACAAGACTGTCTTCAGCTCATTTTCAGCAAGCGTGCATTCATCAGTCAACATTCCCTTCTTGAGTTGATGTGATTTGTGTTGGAGCAGGAAAACCCTAAAATGACTGTCCCTCTCTCTCTTTGTCTTTTCTTCAGCACCTTCTTGATAAGATGAACGAGTGCATGGCTAAGCCGGCATGTCGTCTGCCTACCCTCAACCTCCTGGGCCATGTGGTGCGCAAACAGCCGTCCTGGATTCACAAGATCGCCCGCAACCCTCTGCTGCTCTCGCTGCTCAAGTGTCTCAGGGTGGGCTGTAGAATTTTTATTTTTATTTTTCTCACCCCAATCCATCCTACAATATTTTCCACTTGCCTAAGCAGCAGTTGTGCCATATTTGGACATTACATGAATACAAATTATATAATGAAGTAAAGTACAACCCCGATTCCAAAAAAGTTGGGACAAAGTACAAATTGTAAATAAAAATGGAATGCAACAATTTACAAATCTCAGAAACTGATATTGTATTCACAATAGAACATAGACAACATATCAAATGTTGAAAGTGAGACATTTTGAAATTTCATGACAGCAACACATCTCAAAGTTGGGACAGGGGCAATAAGAGGCTGGAAATGTTAAAGGTACAAAAAAGGAACAGCTGGAGGACCAAATTGCAACTCATTAGGTCAATTGGCAATAGGTCATTAACATGACTGGGTATAAAAAGAGCATCTTGGAGTGGCAGCGGCTCTCAGAAGTAAAGATGGGAAGAGGATCACCAATCCCCCTAATTCTGCGCCGACAAATAGTGGAGCAATATCAGAAAGGAGTTTGACAGTGTAAAATTGCAAAGAGTTTGAACATATCATCATCTACAGTGCAGAATATCATCAAAAGATTCAGAGAATCTGGAAGAATCTCTGTGCGTAAGGGTCAAGGCCGGAAAACCATACTGGGTGCCCGTGATCTTCGGGCCCTTAGACGGCACTGCATCACATACAGGCATGCTTCTGTATTGGAAATCACAAAATGGGCTCAGGAATATTTCCAGAGAACATTATCTGTGAACACAATTCACCGTGCCATCCGCCGTTGCCAGCTAAAACTCTATAGTTCAAAGAAGAAGCCGTATCTAAACATGATCCAGAAGCGCAGACATCTTCTCTGGGCCAAGGCTCATTTAAAATGGACTGTGGCAAAGTGGAAAACTGTTCTGTGGTCAGACGAATCAAAATGTGAAGTTCTTTATGGAAATCAGGGACGCCGTGTCATTCGGACTAAAGAGGAGAAGGACGACCCGAGTTGTTATCAGCACTCAGTTCAGAAGCCTGCATCTCTGATGGTATGGGGTTGCATTAGTGCGTGTGGCATGGGCAGCTTACACATCTGGGAAGACACCATTAATGCTGAAAGGTATATCCAGATTCTAGAGCAACATATGCTCCCATCCAGACGACGTCTCTTTCAGGGAAGACCTTGCATTTTCCAACATGGCAATGCCAAACCACATACTGCATCAATTACAGCATCATGGCTGCGTAGAAGAAGGGTCCGGGTACTGAACTGGCCAGCCTGCAGTCCAGATCTTTCACCCATAGAAAACATTTGGCGCATCATAAAACGGAAGATACGACAAAAAAGACCGAAGGCAGTTGAGCAACTAGAATCCTACATTAGACAAGAATGGGTTAACATTCCTATCCCTAAACTTGAGCAACTTGTCTCCTCAGTCCCCAGACGTTTACAGACTGTTGTAAAGAGAAAAGGGGATGTCTCACAGTGGTAAACATGGCCTTGTCCCAACTTTTTTGAGATGTGTTGTTGGCATGAAATTTAAAATCACCTAATTTTTCTCTTAATGATACATTTTCTCAGTTTAAACATTTGATATGTCATCTATGTTCTATTCTGAATAAAATATGGAATTTTGAAACTTCCACATCATTGCATTCCGTTTTTATTTACAATTTGTACTTTGTCCTAACTTTTTTGGAATCGGGGTTGTATACATTGACTAATTTATGTAATTGGATCTATACAGTAAAGTGGAAAATATTTATTAATCTCTAACCTGGCAGAATTTATATGGCTGCGTGTTGTACAGCTGTTGACGGTTTTAATGGTTTATCGCTTTGTCTTGGCACCAGACGGACACAGACGTTGTGGTTCTCATAACTGGAGTGCTGGTGCTAGTCATCCTGTTACCCATGATCCCTCAGGCAGGGAAGCAACATCTGTACGAGTTTTTTGATGTTTTTGGACGCCTGGCTACCTGGAACCTAAGGAACCCAGGTGAGAGATGCAGGAAGGGAGATATGGGGAAGGGGAAGCGCAAGAGAGAAACGCACAGATGGATTGAAAAAGATGTATAAAGACAAGGGGAGAGCTGTAGAGCCAGACACCCAGGTGCAGAGAGAAAGGTAGGGAGGCTAGCAGAATGAGTGACGGACTGGTGGATGGAGAGAAACTGACAGATGGATTTTAATAGCAGCTAATAAGTTTGATTTTGATTCCTATCAACCTACCTATCTGTTAACAGTCATGTGAGCATGCAGAGCAGTATGAAGGCACCATGTGTGTAAATGGAAATTTATAAATGCTAAAACGTGAGGAATGTTTCAGGTGACAACATACCGTGTAACTCTGCAGACTGAACAGCTACATTTACATGCGCTTTTTATTCAAGTAGCAGTCTGGAAACCGAAGCGTTTAGAATTTCTACCACTGAATGATGGTTAAACATGCAGCACAATGAACTCTCTCACCCTCGCTGGGTTGTACAGGCCACGTTTCAGACGTGTTCCTGATCCACCTGCACGCCAGCGTCTACTCGCTCTTCCACCGCCTGTACGGCATGTACCCCTGCAACTTCATCTCCTACCTGCGCTCTCACTACAGCATGAAGGAGAACATGGACACGTTCGAGGAGGTGGTGAAGGTACGGGATTAAATCGGAGCATGCAGATGTTCAGCCCGAGCAGAATATTATAGTGACCAGTACAGTTGTACCTTAATCATCACTTGTGCTTACCATGATCAATTCGTGGGCTGCATTGTGACCTTTGACCTGTCTTTTCCCTAGCCGATGCTGGAACACGTCCGCATACATCCTGAGTTAGTGACTGGAACTAAGGACCATGAACTGGACCCTACCAGGTGAGCAGCTGCCTTTATTTAGCCTGGCTAACGCGACTTCAGAGCTCTCCGAGCTACTGGTCTGGCCAAGATATTAAGCCCAACCGTTTCCCAGAGCCCGTGGTTGACCCGCCTCCCTGAAATGCCTCAGTTTGCTACTGGTCGAAGCCAGAAAAGGCTGTGACGAAGCTTAAACCAATCACATCACTCTTTCCTCTGACGTATGCGATGCGACGGGGCTAACTGGTAGATTAAACTCTTACCGAAGCCGGTCGGGAGCAAGGCGAAAACGTCCTTCCTTTCAATAAATCCCTCCAGGGCTGCTCTTTGCTCCGTTTTCAATGAGAACTTCCCGTTGAATGCTTTCAATACAGCATCTATGCGTAATAGATGCGGAAGCGTGAATGAAGCGCTTCCGGCATAGATTCTGTAAACAATCTATGGCTTCCGGTCGCAGTTCTACTACGTCAGTGCCTTGAACACGCCTCTACCCAGGGCCGTTGGAGATGCTCAAAGTTGATTGGTTCCCGATTTTTCGGGAGCTTGGAAGAGCTGTAGATAGCTTGCCTGGCCAGACTAAGCTCGCAACAGGCCCTCGTGTTGCGTCACGCTTAGGATGGGCGGGCCCAGGCTAGCCTTTATTATCCCTCTGGCATGTAATGGGATGGGATGGGGGGGTTATAGCTATCAGTCTGTCCATCCGTCTGGAAACATTTTTAGTTTCCAGAACATAACTTAAAAACTTTTTAGGAATTTTTTCACAAAACCTGACATTTATGTTAAGTGACCATAGGAGTTGTGCCTTTTGACATCTTGGGATTTCTGTGCCTTTCTCTGCATTTCCATGGCAACCAATTCAATTTAGGAAAATCTGGAGTGGGGTTTCATTGGGGGGGGGAGAGATGTCCTCTCTTGACGACTCTTGCTTTTAATTGTGATTTTTAAAAATGCAAAATCTTTTTTTTTTTCCTTTCTAATTCTTTACCTTGGGATTCCCTACTGCCATTTCCTTCCCATCATTTCCTCGCTTCCCTTCACTTCTGTCACCTTCACTGATTTTTTTTTTTCCTTCCTTCCTTCCTTCCTTCCTTCCTGTTTCTCCCCCTCCTTCCCCTTACTTTACTTCCACTCCTTTTCATACTTTTGTTTTTTGTACCTTAAGATGGAAGAGGTTTGAGATCCATGACATCGTGATCGAATGTGCCAAAGTGTCTCTGGACCCTCGGGAGGCGTCCTGTGAAGAGGGCTATGCCACCCTGCCTGAGCACTTCTGTGCCAACCTGCACATGCGTGCCCCTGATTGCACTGCCAGTCCCTACACTGACCTGCACAGCAGTTATGGTACATTCTCATCCCTCCCCTGCCACAATTGCTTTGGTATGTTGACTTTTATTGCTTTGTATAATTTAAAATTTTTGTCCCCGTAGGAAGTTCATCCTCCAATCACTTTTCCACACCGCGGCAGTCTGTCTTTCCTCCTCTGCCCCTGTCCTCTCTCTCAGGGACGCACTTGACTCATCGCAGTCCACCCAGCACCCACCGGCCGGTACGAATCTTTCGTTCCTCTTTTAAACGAAGTCTCTCTGGAGGCTATGCTGGATCCTACACTTCCACCCCTCTAGAAGACAGAGTTCCAGCAGATGCTTGGTGAACTGGCTCTGTGTAGCTCGCTGTGGTTAGAGGAGAGAATTCAGCTGGAGTTTCTGTGTCTCCTACCTCTTGTTTTTCTTTGGATGAATTGGCTTTGTCAGTCTGGTTTGTAAACAACCTCATGCTCACCCGGTCTCTACAGAGAAACCTGAATCGTCTCGTTGTTCTCCAGCAGTCAGGCTGAGGCAGGGGGTTAAACAGGGGCTGACGGGAGGATTGAAAGAAGAGGCGTTGAATCATTGGGTTTGGTGTGTGATGCTTTAAAAACGGAAACGCTGCAATTTGACTCAGGAACTGTTGCTTTGGCAACACGGCCGATGCTGGCACCAGTTTCCTTGCTGGGATTTTATTCTGCTTAACCCCTTACCCACCATACCCGATGGAGAAAACGGACCAGCAGGGTTCAGATTTGATCAGATCCGCATGATGAGACACTGACAAATCTGCAAGCTGTTTCTAGTGTGTGCTTCAAAAACTGGCAGATTGCATTTTTATCGTGGATGCAGAAAACGGTGTCCCTTTATTGGATTAGCAGAGTTAAATCAATGACTAAAATGTAATTTAAACGCTGTTGATTTTGAAGGAATGGCACAGAGGCCATCCGTCCTTCACTGGGATTGATGGGCACAAAAGCCACGCCTCCTGAATAGAGGTCATGTCTTCAGGCTCGGAGGCCACACCTTCTGAACATAGGACATGCCCTAGATGTTTTTTTTTAAAGCTCAAAGTTGAATCAAAAACTAGACCGTACCTTGTTCTGATTGATTGATTTGATTTGGATGTTTGTGTGTTTTTAATTTGGAGCCTGGTGAATTCGTGTTTTATTGACCGCTGCTGGAATGTGAACAGTTTTTTGACAAGTTACTGTGCCTTCAGTTTAATAAGGACCAACATCTGCCAAAATCACTCACTGCACCTTTAATCTGTCCATCATTTTTACTCTGAAGAGAGATTGTTAACTGAAAAAATTGGGTGAAACGTCAACTACGCATTTCCGCTTAGCATTCCTTATAAGACGACGTTTTATACTTTGTAGCTTTTTCATCTTTCATGCCAACTATAAAAGGTTGATGAATGTTGGTTTTAAAGCTGTGTTTACAGTTTTGTATGGGTTTTTTTTTTTTTTTTGGGGTGCTGTTCAGAGCTCTACATGTGAATTCAAGGACACACTCTGGAGCCCCTCTTCCCTCTGTGGGATGGCCACACCACCTTCCTCAAGAGGAATGTCTCCGAACCCTGAGCTATCCCAGAGTGCCTTTCATTTACCTGGTCGCTTTTACAGTACACCGGGTAAGTCTACAGGCTGAATGAGTTTCACGAAACAATGCTAATGTGCTCAAGTATAATACGTACAGGGCATGTTTTCATTCCATCGAAAAAGTGTATTCTAGTCCCTTCTAGCGGGTTTCGTTCATTTCGTTTGCTAGCATGCAATATTAGCATATAGCTTATCCTACGTGTTTTGTGTCACTCCATCTAATGGAAGATGAGCGTTGAATATGGTTGTCAAGCCAACATGTCGCACGTCGGAGACGTAAAACTTCCACACTAGCGAGCGACTGTGACAATTTGTAAACAAACATGGCTGCCAGGCAGGGCCGCATTAAAGGCCTCTGCATGCTCTTGCGACAAGGCTTTCGCAGATAGCTTTTCGCAGACAGTTGTAATTTATCGTTGAGTGGGGAGTATTGGTGTGCGCAATGTTATTCACCGCCACAATGCAAGGGGGCGTGAAGTCGCGAAATCGCTAGGAGTAGTTGGTGGGTGTGGTTAGTGGAGTGTTTATCCTCCGGTTACTGAGCAACCGGTCATTCAACACCAACAACAATGGCGACTGGACGAGTCCGCACTTTGATCGAGATATAATGACTAGAACTGGAGTCGTATAGATGTACGTACTTCCTCACTTCCTCGATCAACCGCTCTTCGTGCTGCTCCATCTTCGCTCGTGTTTTTAAAAATGGCGGTCGTGAAAACAAACCAAACCGGGGAAGTAGGGAAGCGGAAGTGCGTGTACAGCGGATGTACAGTGGACCATTCAGAGCCCTCTTGTCTGCGATGCTGTCTGCGAGGCTTCTGCGGTGGTCACAATTTTTGGGAGGTGCGCGCAGAGTGTCTGCGAAGGGGGGGGGCTTCGCAGACGCCATCTGCGAGGACTGGGTTGTCAGCATAAATTGGCCCTAAAGGCCTCTGCATGCTCTTGCGACAAGGCTTTCGCAGATAGCTTTTCGCAGACAGTTGTAATTTATTGTTGAGCGGGGGAATAGGCGTGCGCGATGTTATTCACCGCCACAACGCAAGGGGGTGTGAAGTCGCTAGGAGTAGTTGGTGGGTGTGGTTAGTGGAGTGTTTATCCTCTGGTTACTTATAATGACTAGAACTTTTTTTTTTTTTAATAATGACTAGAACTGGAGTCGTATAGATGTACGTACTTCCTCAATCAACCGCTCTTCATGCTGCTCCATCTTCGCTCGTGTTTTTAAAAATGCCGGTCGTGAAAACAATACAAACCGGGAAAGTAGGGAAGCGGAAGTGCGTGTACAGCGGGTAGAGTGGACCAATCAGAGCCCTCTTGTCTGCGGCGCTGTCTGCGAGGCTTCTGCGGTGGTCACAATTTTTGGGAGGTGCGCGCAGAGCGTCTGCGAAGGTGGGGGGGCTACGCAGACACTGTCTGCGACACCGTCTGCGAGGACTGGGTTGTCAGCATAAATTGGCCCTAACCCTTGCCGAGGCCCTGGGCAGACCCTCCCCCCCGAGGCCCCACCCCCGCCTGTTGTCAACTGCGCTCAACAAATTCACCCCCTCAGACGTGCCTGTCTAACTAAACGCAGAAACTTAAATAATGACAGCGGCACAATTAGAAATACTATTGAAAGATCAAACTTTATATCCATCAACACCTATTTAATCGAGAAAAAGCAATGGTGAAATAGGCAATTGCATGGTGAAAAAATCCATCAGACATCACGGTTAACAAGTCTGGTTAACTAAAGTTTAGCCTCAAGAAGCCTTTGAATGAGTGAGTCAATGAACAACATGTCAAGAACATAACCTCGGCCTACAACAGTTTCTTTAGTATTCAGAACAAGAACATTCATTTGGTATATAACCGTTCATTTTCATTTTGGAATCCAGGCGACTTTTAACTTGTGAAAACAAAGAGCGATAACAAAGAAAAATATCTTGCTTCTCAGAAATAAATCTCAAAATGTTAGGCTATGTGAGACATTTCATCCTTTCACACACGTAATGTCCCAAACAGCAGTGGCACACAGCTTTGCGCATTCAGTTTGACAGCCATGGGTCAACTTACAAGGGCACTTTCTTACTTTTCTGGAAAGCAAAGTCATTAATTAAATCATTGAACTCAAGCTGGCGTAGCGTGTGAAGACATGGTGGACAGTGATCATATTGACAGTGACGGGTGATCTATGCGACGGGACAAGGTGGGCTTCCTTACGGGTGGCGAAATGCATCAAAAATGTTATCAATATGATCAAAACTTCTGAAAATATCGTTTCATATTTTCCGATCTCGCTACCTCCGAGGCCCCGGGCAGCTGCCCATGAAGCCCATTAGGATAACGCGTCCTTGCTGCTAGGTTTGCTTCATTAAACACGGAAGATTTTAAAAGAGAAAAATGTGTTGAACACCCGAAAGGTGTGTGTGTGTGTTCTAATAATAATATTGGCTGGCTGTTTTTCATGATATCAGATGTATTCCATTCAGCTAGCATGATAATGAACTCTTCAGCTCATGCTAGCTGAATGGGATATATAGGGGCCTGCAAAAGTAGGTATACAGTAATAGAAAAACAAAACATTATTTTATTATACAAGCAGACCAATAATAAACCTATTAATCCCTCAAATGTTCAAACCGTTTGCCCCCCGGCATTCACACGCTCCACTAGTCGAGTGTGGACACCCATGCACGCTCGGACACGAAGGTCTTTATCAGCATCAATTTCCTGGCAAGCCTCCTGTATGAACTGAATCATGGCATCAACAGAACGTGGCTTGCGTGTGAAAACCTTACACATCCCCAGAAAAAGAAGTCCGTAGGAGTGAGATCCGGTGAACGTGGTGGCCAGTCAGCGGCTCCCCGGCGTCCAATCCACCTGTTGGGAAATTCTTTGTCAAGTAGCGCACGCACATTGAGTGCGAAGTGCGGTGGCGCCCCGTCCTGCTGCTGCTGTTCGTGTATAATCCTTACTGTATACCTACTTTTGTAGCCTCCTGTATGATGTACCGCTGAACGCCAGTCAACGTCGTTTAAATGTTTTATAATTGAAAGACCAAAAGACGCTACTTGGATATCTCCCTGTTTTCATGAAAACTCATCAGAAACCATGTGTCGTTTGTAATTTTGAGGGCCCTTTGTAGGGGTGCGTGGCTAATTTCAAGGCCAGAAAACTCAACAGAAGCCTGAAAGAGAAACTAATACTAGTGAGAGCCATTGCACAGTAGTATGATGAACTGCAGGAATTTTTAGTTGTATAAATTGCATTGAGCTCGAAAAATGACATATTTTTACAGGCATGTGTATATTTCTTTTAATTTCATCAGCCGTTGATGAAGGGTTTTCTGATTTCTTATTATGAAATGGCGCGGGGGGGATGGTAGAAGTGTGTGTGAGGGAACCATCTTGTTATATAATTCATGCTTGTGTTTATTCTCATTACTTTCTTCATGTCACACCTAGCTGTAGCTTTCTGAACTGATTGCACTTCCTTGTTTTTCTAGGAGGAGGTAAAGGCACCCCATGTTCCAACACCCCAGCAGCATCATCTCCTCCGCCCAGTCTCTCCGACGAGCTCCCTTCTGCCTCCTTACCCCACAGTACACCCAGCCTGCAGTGGAAGGTAACTGGCTCTGCCTTTCAGGATTTATCTTGCACAAATTTCAATAGTTGTCCCATTTCAGCTATAAATTTAAGACTAAATGACAACTTGGTGTTGTGAAACGACCTGATTTTTAAAATGCTTTACTGAAATGAATGAATAAAACTCGAGGTTATATATGGAACAGCCACTGTACGAGTCCCCGTGTAAGTTGTTACCATAGAAACTTAACAGATATTAGAACAAGTGCATTAAAATAAACTTTAGTCTCAGCTGTGCTGTTCTAGGACATTAATCAACACCTTCTGGCCAATCACAATTGAGAAATGAGCTGAGTGTAGATGCACCAGTGATTTTAGTGCAATAACAAATGCCTCTTTTTTGGAAGGACTTGGCGTTGTGATTTTTTTTTTTTCCCTTTCTCCTTGATGTCCTTATGCTGTTACAAAGCACCGTTTTTAAGATTTGATGCATCATTTTGTTTTCTGTTCAGGATGGTAGACTTCTAGACCCCACCAAACCTCCCCTGCTGAGACAGGAGCAAATCCGAGATCTTGAGAGATCAGTGGGTGATGGGACCAGTTACAAAGGTACAAATGCACAGATGACCATCGCAAATGGAAGCATAAAAATGTCAGGAGATGGAAATGAGTCTTTATTTGTATGTGAGGCTTTGCTGATTGAGCACACTGGGTGATTGAGATTTGAGGTGGGTCAGTTCAGAGTTTAGCGTGACTTTGACTCGTGTTTTCCGTCTGAAGCAGATGGTGGGGCTAAGAACGTGCCCATGACACTGACAGAGTTATCCGTCTACATGGAGCAGGAGCAGCTGCGGCTAGGCAAGGAGAGGGAGGAGGGTAGGCCCTGTTCTCTTTTTTTTTTTTTTTTTTTTTTTTGCCAGAAATTGTATTTTTTTTAAAAGAAGTGACCTCCAGCTGCAGGATTCACCTGACATCATGGCTGTTAAATGTTAACCCACAGCTGCTATCACAGAGGAACTGATGAAGCTGACCGAGGAGAAGCGCGACACATCTGGCGCACGTGGCTTTGACTCGCCCTTCTTCCGCACCACAGAGACTCTCACTGGTGCCCAAGACAAGCCGCCACCAGCAACGTTCACCCAACTCCGTGACTCCCATCATGCTGTCTCCACACCTGATAAGATCGACATGCGGGTCTGGTGCAAAGGCCTAGGCAGCCGTGCAGGGTCTCAGGAGCAGCCGTGGTCCTTCCAGCCGCTGTTCACTCCGATCGAACTGCGGCACCACAGCCCCGGCGCAGAGGATGAAGCTCTGAAAAATACACCACACTCACCCATCCTGGGCACAGCACCCTCATCATTGCCTTATGAGGCTCTCTTTGACCTGGCACTGCCCCGTGCTGCTTCCCTGTTCATGAGCCACAGGAGCTCCGAGGCGCTGGAGAGAGCGGCGATGCAAGGCGTGGTGGGAGTGATGGATGAAGGTCATGGAGTAACGTCAGCATCTCCTCTAGAGGTGCTTGATCGCTTGGTGCAGCAAGGCAATGATGCTCATGACAGGGTTCTGAAGAGGTAAGGGGAAAAAAATGAACAGGACTTTTTTTTTTTTTGGTAAAAGATAATTTAGCAAATTCCTTAATAGTCAAGTTTTTCACGTACGAGGAATTTGACCTGGTAAGGGAAGCTATGGCCTCATGGTTAGAAAAGCAGTTTTGGGACCAAAAGGTTGCCTGTTTGTTTCTCTGGACTAGCAGGAATGGCTGAAGTGCCCTTGAGCAAGGCATCGAAGCCCCAACTGCTCCCCGGGTTGCTCTGGGTATGTTGTGCATTGCACTGGGTAAGACCGTCTGCTAAATGCCCATAATGTGATCTGATTTGATCACCCATTATACATATGCCCTTTTTCCACCAAAGCAGTTCCAGGGCTGGTTCGGGGCCAGTGCTTAGTTTGGAACCGGGTTTTCTGTTTCCACTGACAAAGAACTGGCTGTGGGGCCAGAAAAACTGGTTCCAGGCTAGCACCAACTCTCTGCTGGGCCAGAGGAAAGAACCGCTTGCGTCAGCAGGGGGGCGGAGTTGTTAAGACCAACAACAATAACAAGACCGCGAAAGATCGCCACTTTTAAGCGACGAGAAGCAGCAGCTGTACAAATGCGAAGTCATTTATTATTGTTGCTGCTGCTGCTTCTTCCATGTTGTTTTTGCTTCGATATTCACGTCAAGGTTTATGCAAACGTAGCGACGTAACTGAAGTATACAGCGACGTAACTGACGTGGCTTCCCTTAGCACCGCGAGCTATGGAAAAGCAAACTGGTTCTCAGCTGGCTTGCAAGTTGAACGAGTTGTGAACCAGCACTGGCCCTGAACCAGCCCTGGAACTGATTTGGTGGAAAAGGGGTAATGCTGAATAAAAAATATACAGAGGAAGTGAGTCAAGAAGCCATAGATCGAACTGGCCTCAAGTTGGATTCAAGAATAGCAATAAGAGAGACATGGACATAAGGGGGTGAGGCAGAAAGAGTGAGGGAGGGGTGGAAAACGTGCAATTGTTGATGTATTGATGATTCCTGTGAGGCGGCATTTTACTGAAGGAATCTCCGGTGCTGTCCAGCTGTTAATTTTTCCAACACTGGAAATTCTTCAGAATGGAGGGCTTTGTGGATTCTCAGAAACATGACAAGCTTTTGTTTCTGTCTTATTAACTTCAAGCGAGAGAGGGAAAGAAAGGCTGGTGATGGACTGACCATTTGTAGCTGCTATAATGAGAACTGACTTGTTTTACAGGCGCCAATGTTTTAAATAATATTGGCTGGCATTGGATATATTCCATTCAGCTAGCATGATGGACAAGTTCAGCATCCTGCTAGCTGAATGGAATATATCTGATGTACCATGAAAAAAGCCAGCCATCTTATTATACATCCATACTCCTTTCAGGTGTTCAATGCGTTTTTCTCTTTCAAAATTCTCTCAAACTTCCATATTTAACGACTCAGACCTGGTGGCCATGTTTACAAATTCAGTTGCTCGCTAGCATGGAAGTTTTACGTCTCCGTACGACGTTGTCTTGACAGCCATGCAATGTCGTAAACCATATTCAATGCTCATTCTCCATTAGGTAGAGTGACGTAATATACGTAGGATAAGCGATATGCTAACAATATTGCATGCTATCAAACCAAATGAATGAAACCCGCTAGAAGGGAATAGAATAGTTTTTTTTTTTTTTTTAAATTCCATCAAAAGTGTTCTGTATGTGTAATGTGCTTTTTATATAAAAATGGAGAAAAATGGTAATTACTGTGGTAGAGTAAAACCTTTTGAGATGGGCCTTATTGCCACAGTATGCCTTGCTGTGTTTTATTCTTTAAGTGTAGTGATGGTCGGTTATGGAATCAATTTTGTGCCAAAATGTTCATACAATACTTTTGAAATGTCAAACAAAAACGACAAATCAAAATACAAAAAAAAGTCAATTTTTTTAGACTGGCAAACAAATTATTCGTGTAATCGTGCAAAATATCAGTCTATTACTCTTCAGAAACCTTTTTTGTTCCGCGTCTTTCTCAGTTTTGTTTGACGTAACTTATTTTGATTGCGATTCCAGCTTTCTCGTTTGCGCTCCCTGACCTTTTTTTTTGCTTGCAGTTTTGGCACAAACTTCACGTGTGGGTGGGCTGTCCAGGAATGCATTCCCATTGGGTAACTTGTGTTTGACTGACAGCTACGCTCAGCCATTCCCTCGGAAGCTGTTGCGGCCATTTCCTACTCGGATTTTGGCGGACTGTTTGACGAGTGACCGATCCATTGACGGTAAACAAGGATCGAGTGGACTTCATTGGCGACTATGATAACACGTAAGTACGGGACGTATGTGTTATCATAGTCGCCAATGAAGTCCACTCGATCCTTGTTTACCGTCAATGGATCGGTCACTCGTCAAACAGTCCGCCAAAATCCGAGTAGGGAATGGCTGAGCGTAGCTGTCAGTCAAACACAAGTTAGCCAATGGGAATGCATTCCTGGACAGCCCACCCACATGTAGCCTGGGAAATCCCATGCTGCTTTGCACAATCGTTCCGATCTGAAAAGACAGCATGGAAACTATGGTCTAAAGGCTCGCCTGAGTTAGGGAGCCAATCAGAGAGTGGGGAGGGGTGGAAAGACGGTGACGCGTACTACTTGACAAATGGAAGCTTGTAGTTTATTTGGGACTGTTTATGGATCACATTTAACATGGCGGCGAGCGATACGAACCAAACTTTCGATCAAGCTTTAGACACTGTTCTGAATAGTTTAGAGCGAAAGTTTGTTTTTAAAAAAAGAACAGCGTTTGGCGTTAGTCTTTCTTCGTCGCTCTAACTACGTCACCGGGTACAACTGCCATGATTGGCCACGGGCTACGTATACGCCAAGTGATAAACATTCGCAACGGCCGTTGACAATTGTAAACCACACCTCCCCTACGAGAAATTCAATAGGCGGATTCCAGACCATATTTCACTTGTGATATGGTCTGGTGTTAACCAGACTAACCCACACGTGAAGTTTGTGCCAAAACTGCAAGCAAAACGTCAGGGAGCGCAAACGAGAAAGCTGGAATCGCAACCAAAATAAATTACGTCAAACAAAACCGAGAAAGACGCGGAACAAAAATAAAAGGTTTCTGAAGAGTAATAGACTGATATTTTGCACGATTACACGAATAATTTGTTTGCCAGTCTAAAAAAATTGACATTTGATTTGTCGTTTTTGTTTGATATTTCAAAAGTATTGTATGAACATTTTGGCACAAAATTGATTCCATAGTCGGTCAGGCAAAATTGATTAAGCAAGTGGTTTCGGGTGTTCCTCCTCCTGTTTGTTTGGAATTTAAAATCCACAGCTGCACTGGCCATGTGCATATAATTTGGGCAACTCTGTCGTAACTGGTGCGGCGTGTTTACGATAAAAGTCTGAAGGCTTGTTGTGACCTGCTGGTCTCATCGTGCCAGAACAACTGCAGCTACTGTGCTGTTCATCCTCGATTTGCAGCCAAGTCCTCAATGCCACTGTCTGTACACAACAGAGCTTCTCACATGTTCGTTTCCCCCAAAAAAGCTCTTTTACGTTTGCTCTCTCACACACTCTGCATAGCTGAGTAATTGTTTTGGACCACAGACTTGTACAAGTCATGATATGGCCAAGCCCAAGTCAGGAGGGTTTGTGGGCTTGTGGCCAGATCCGAAGTGTGCGCATGCGCTCAATCCGCTGTCACGTTGTTGACCTCACTGATCACCTCATTTATATAATCTCTTTTCAGGTTGCCTCTGCCAAGCAAGTCAGCTGACTGGACTCACTTTGGAGGTAAACAACATAATGGCACTTGGTCACCTTGTGAGGACGGCAGTCTTGTCCCTGTGTGCTTTTATTTTAAACAAGTCGACAGTGTTATTTCATCATCCCTATCAGCAGACCCAGAAAAAGTGGAAGTCGGCATTTAGTCGTACTTTTTGTGACTTCAGGTTTGGGCATGGGCTTTATTTTTCTTAGACAAGCACCAGTGGACACAAAATGCCCAGAGGGTCTGTGATTTCAGGCTAATGTATCTATATTTGATGCTTAATGGCAATTATTTGAGCTGAATAGGTTGTCGTTATTTTTCTGTATAAAACTGCAAGTCAAGCAAAATGTTGCATGAAGTCCGTTTTTAATGAATTTATTTATCAAATCGCTGCCATTATAGTTCAGCAGCATGCTGTAAAGTTATGGGTAACTGTCGTTCTTATGTTGGTGTTGTAGGAAAATCTATTTTGATGGAAGAGTAGATCTATTGCATTGGGTAGCAAGACCACCAGGTTGTTTTTTTTTTTTAAAGGGGAACAGAGGGCAATATATAGAGTAAATATAACAATAAAACACACATTAACGAACCTTATTCAAGACTTACAAAAGTTTTTTGTTCTAAGGTTGGAAAGTTATAGTGTTTTGAAAGTAGCTCGAGCAAACTATTTCCGCAGTTTGAACAGCCCGCCATGATATTAATTTTATCCAATCAGAATGCACGTTCATTTTCTCTGCGTAACACTCATGACGTATGTATGTGCCCAGTTGTGTTGGCTCGTTGAGGTTGGGAATAGCACGTGTGAAACGGAAAGTAGGATGAATTGTAAGTGATCGGCTACACAATGCCACAGTGTGTTGCTTTCGGGTGTAATAACAGGACCGATGGAAAGCATAACGATCCTCCAGACGTGTCTTTTCACTCGTTTCCGCTGAAAAACACCAAGCGAGTTCGAGCTTTCTTCTCTTCTTTCGTCATCACCGGAGTCGAGAGTACCTCTCCTAGGTTCAAACTGGTACCCTTCTAAGCCATAGCCTGCTTGCAGTGTGTCTTGCGGGATCTCTTCGTACGATTCGACAGAGCTGTCGCTTTCACTTGATGCGCCCGACGCCATGATTACACGCTTCTCTCCTAGTGCAGTGGGTAGGGCTGACGTCACGGTCTTTTAAAAATGGCGACTCTTGTGCCGTTTAGTGTACCGACTATTATATTTACAATTACCAAGATATTTCGTTGTTTTCTAGTATACAAATTTGATAGAATACTTAAGAATACGTTACTTTGTCACATCAGCGACTGTGTATATATATTATATTTGGTACCCCTTTAAGAATTCTCATTCCTGACAAATGATGCAAGTCATTGGAGAGAAAAGCCGATAATGCATAATGACCATAACAGGCTTGTAGTGACATCTGACGTCGCTTTCTTTTTTTTTTTTTTCCCCCCCTTCACTCTTTTCTTTGCAACTATTCTACATCAGCTAAGCATAAAAGCTTTAAAAAAATAATAATATAAAGAAAATACTGTAAGCAGTAAGCCATAATAAACGAAACAAAGTCAATATTTGGTGTGAGACGACTCTATGCTTGCTTAAATAAATAAAAATAGTAGTGGGGCGGCACGGTGGTGTAGTGGTTAGTGCTGTCACCTCACAGCAAGAAGGTCCGGGTTCGAGCCCCGTGGCCGGCGAGGGCCTTTCTGTGCGGAGTTTGCATGTTCTCCCCGTGTCCGCGTGGGTTTCCTCCGGGTGCTCCGGTTTCCCCCACAGTCCAAAGACATGCAAGTTAGGTTAACTGGTGACTCTAAATTGACCGTAGGTGTGAATGTGAGTGTGAAGATGTAAGTACCAAGATATTTCGTTGTTTTCTAGTGTATAAATTTGATAGAATACTTAAGAATACGTTACTTTGTCACATCAGCGACTGTATATATTATTTGGTACCCCTTTAAATACCAGCACTAAAGGTTTTGTTCTTTGTCACACATTTATGCATTTCAATAATAGGTTCAAAGTTCCTGATCAATGAAACCTTGTTCTTCACAATATAGTAGCTCTCTGCATTCTGTCCATGTACACTGGATCCGATCAGTCATGCACTCCGATTGGCTACTCTGCTACTAGGCTGTCGGCTCGTATACCGTGAGTAGAGAAACAAAATGGCGACGCTTTTTGCCGAACCATCCGAGGATGAAATAAACTTGCACCAAAAATGATCAAGTATTTCAAATAAACATGGGTAAAATATACCCATGTTTATTTTAACACCCCCCTCAATAAAAAAAAAAAAAAAAAATTTTCTTCTATTCCACACTTCAGCCCAGTCGGTGGTGGGAGTGCACCTTTTAAGTTGGTTAGCCAACCACTAAAAAAAAAAAAAAACTTAAAGAAAAAGCAACAAAATGTGGAATAGAAGTATTTGATGGTAAGACCATATCTTGTATTTATTTTTTTCAAGAATTATATCATTTTTCACAAATTGCTACGGTCATTTTTCCAGTTTGTTCACATCCGAAGCGGAAATTATTTTTGTCAGATGCTTTGTATGAAGTTTTTATTATACCCCTGCTCCGGGGGGGGGAATACTGGCTTACCTCTCTGTCCATCTGAAACACCCTTTTTCTCAGCAAATCATAGCCACTTGGTACCAAACCTCAGCTTGGGGTTCTATACCATGCATACCATTTTCAGGTCTGTCGCACATTGACTTCCTGTTTTACTAACTGAATGCATTTACGAAACCTATAGGGCAGATTTGCAAAATTTTCATAACACACTTCTCAGCAACTACAAACTACACCGCTGTTTACTCATTTGTTTCATCGTTAATTATTTGTTGATGTCAACATTCATAAGTGTCTTATTCCCTCGATTGCTTGCATTCTGATATAAGCAAGAGTGGGGGGGATACATGAGTGAGCAGTAGCTCACAGTTGATCTTGTTTATTGAATTTGCAAAAATAAAAATGCTCTGCCTCAAAATCCATTGAATGTGGCTAGAATAAGTTATTCCACTCAATCTCGTCGTACACGGCTTATAGCCAATTCGGCACTACGTGCCTCGTCAGCGATCAGCTCATGTACGACTTGATTTTGTGGAATAACTGTTTTTTTCGCGGTTCAAATCGTGCGCGCTGATTGGCTGGTGAGCAGGTCCTTATCCTACATTACGGACCGCTGGTGACTCGCTTGTTCACAACAACGTAGTCGCATTTTTTTAAAAATAAGATTTATTTATAAGATTATCAAAAATCTTAATTTTTACCAGCATTTCTCAGCATAATAGCATTAATTTTATATCATGGATGGCGATAACGACAGTGTTCACAGCGAAAGCGAGTTTTATTATCCTGAGGAAGAAGATATAAAAGAAAACATTTCAGGAGAAAGCTAAAAACCTCTAACTTGCTAATGCCGAGCAAAAACATGGCTGAATCCTGAATGACTCAATTTTGTATAAATAGGGGACTACATAGGCGGCAAAATGTAGTTTTTCTCCTGCCATGGAAGTGCACTTGTATACCGAGGAGGAAGCCATTTGCATTACAGCCGTGAATGAGGATTCAAAATGTCGGCTCGGTTTTCCCTTTCGGGCGCGCTCGTTTTCTGTTAGGATTTGGTAAAGGAAAAAATAAATATTATTTATCAGCTTAAGGTTGGTCCGTAATCGTGAAATACTGTGACCCCGGCCTTGAATACTGGGTGGCACGGTGGTGTAGTGGTTAGCACGGTCACCTTACAGCAAGAAGGTTCCAGGTTCGAACCCAGCGGCCGGTGAGGGCCTTTCCATGTGGAGTTTGCATGTTCTCCCCATGTCTGCGTGGGTTTCCTCCAGGTGCTCCGGTTTCCCCCACAGTCCGAAGACATGCAGTTAGGTTGACGTGGGGTGCCCTTGAGCAAGGTACCGAACCCCTGACTGCTCCCCGGGCGCTCTGGTGTGGCTGCCCACTGCTTTGTGTGTGTTCTCACTGCTTCAGATGGGCAGAGACTCAGATTGTTGGCGCGCCCGCGTCTAAGACGCACTATTTTGAATAATGAACGCATTGTCGAGAGGGGCAGGGGCCAATATGGACGTGAGCATTTTATACCCTATTTGGAACGTTTCGTGGCGTATTACTTGACTTCATGGTCTCAATATCGAAAATCTTGCACAAATATGCAACTTCCAGCATAATTATCTGGATATTCAACAGATTTCAACATCGGATGAATTTGTTTTGACCGCCGCCGTATTGAATATACGTCGGATCCGTTCGTGTATTTACGCCGCCCCGTTTGTAGCGTCCCAAGCGAGTAAAACCTGATCCAAGTCTTTCGCTAGGTGGCGTCTTACGGTCTATGTGCGAATATTCGTAAGAGATAAGGGAAAAAAAAGAAAAATACATCCATTTTGACATTCTTTGGCAGAAAGAGAGTACATTCACCTGAAAAAAACTGATACCCCTGATACCCAAGGTAATTAGTCATACTAGATTTACAACAACTATTACTACTGCAACATCAACTACTACAACAGCAACCACCACCACCACTACTACTGCCACTACCACTGGTGACTACTATAGACCTACACCAAACTGAAAGCAAGTTAATAAAATAAATTAATGATAAATAAATATATGAATAACATGGTTTATTGGCTAACATCATGTTGGTTATTACTTCACAGGGAAGGGTGACCAAGAACAACATGAACATTCTGAGCCCCAAACAATGAGATTGAGTTCAATTATTTTATTTTCTATCATCACAAAATACTGAACAGCATGCAGAACAATCATAGACATACATATACACACATTCTGATGATTTAATCAACTGTTGTATCAATGGTATCAGACATTATTAATTTTCAAACTTCATAGCCTGAATTTGAACCCAAGATTGAAGATTCAGCATCCCATCTGATTCTCTGAAATTAGTAGAGATGATTAGAGACCAGCAGAATTAGACCGTCACAGCATGCAAAAAACAAACCCTTTCTTGTGCTATAATTTATAAGGAGGAGATAATATAGATGTGATATATAGTGGCCTGTGGTTGAATTCCAAAATATTGCCACTGATTAAGCAATATCTCAATATATTTGGTTGAAGCATTGATTTTTGTCATCTACATTGCTTCATATTAGCCTGGGAAATCCCATGCTGCTTTGCACAATCGTTCCGATCTGAAAAGACAGCATGGAAACTATGGTCTAAAGGCTCGCCTGAGTTAGGGAGCCAATCAGAGAGTGGGGAGGGGTGGAAAGACAGTGACGCGTACTACTCGACAAACGGAAGCTTGTAGTTTATTTGGGACTGTTTACAGATCACGTTTAACATGGCGGCGAGCGATACGAACCAAACTTTCGATCAAGCTTTGTCTTGCACAAACGGCAGTAATCGTTCGGTGCCATTGTTTTCCTATTTTTGTTTTGCCTTCTCTTTCCTTCTCTTCTTCCCCGCTCTAACTACGTCACCAGGTACAACTGCCATGATTGGCCATGGGCTACGTATACGCCAAATGACAGACATTCGCAACGTCCAATAAACGGCCGTTGACAATCGTAAACCACACCTCCCCTACGAGAAATTTAATAGGCGGATTCCAGACCATATTTCACTTGTGATATGGTCTGGTGTTAACCAGACTAGCTTTATATGGCTTCTAATACCAAAAAAAAAAAAAAAACAGAATTGAGAAGAAAAAAACGGCTGCCCCAGCTGTTCATTGGGCTCGCTTCGCTCACTAGGTTCACTTCAACTGAAGGATAATCACTGGACCTGGACACCCCCCCCCCCCCCCCCCAAATTGTAGAAATGGGCCCCTGTTTTGTTTTTTGTTTTTTTTTTTCCCCCAGGAGGGGCCCTGTGGGCCCCTTGACCTGCAAAACAATCTGAGTCTCTGGATGGGTTAAATGCAGAGGATGAATTTCACTGTGCTTGAAGTGTGCATGTGATGAATAAAGGTTTCTTCTAGTACTTTCAAGACCTCGGTCACGGTATTTCACGATACGGACCTCCCAGCTGGTAAATAACACGTATATGTATTTATACGTGTTTTGAATAACCATTTCAGAATTGTGACCAACCTACTTCTAAATTTAATCAACTTTGCATTAAACATTAAAAGGACTCCCTTTTGAAAAATGTTGCAAAATATTTGCTTTCCCTTTTTATACATGAATTTTGCAAGCCTAAATTCATGTCAGTATTTTTAGTGTTCGTGGTTTTAAATGTGACTGGCCACTGACTCCAGGTTTAATGATATCCAGATGATGACTGGTGGGGGAAAAACAGTGTAGGCTGTGCATATTAGAATTAAATAAAGCCCTGCAGTTATTCGAGTCGTGTGTGTGTGTGTGTGTGTGTGTGTGTGTGTGTACGCATGATGATGCTGCAGCAGCAGGCCTCAGCCCTGGTTCCCACAGGTTTTTATTGGATTGTACTTTTTATTCTCTTGACTTTTTTTTTCTCATCTGTGTCAATACTGCATACTCTCCACTGTCTATTTCCTTAACACTCCCTTTTCCATAACCTCCCACTCCTGTCTTTTTTTTTTTTCTTTCTGCCTACCATATTCATCCTCCCTGACATTTTGTCTAATCCCCCCCCCCCCCCCCCCAATCCTTTCATATCTCTCTTTCTCTTTAGGCTCTGCACCACTGGATGAACTACAAACGCTACGCAGTCAGCTGCTGTTGTTGCATAACCAGCTTCTGTATGAACGCTATAAGCGTGAGCAGCACGCTGTGCGAAACCGCCGCCTGTTGCGCAGAATCATCAACGCCACCGCACTGGAGGAACAGAATAACGCAATGGTAAAACCCCCATACGCTCCAGTAGAATCTTGGTACAGTAATTATTGAGTGAGGAGTTTGAGTTGTGTGTGTATATACACTGTGTGGGTTGTATCAGTTGTACAACCTTGTACAGTTGGCGACTGTGGCCCAGCTACTGAGCCACAATTTGGCGACAAGTATGGGCACAGCAGCGTGTGGTTTCATCGTGGCATTTACAATTTTTTTTGACCCCTTTCTATAGTGACGGAGACCTGAAAACTATCCAGACTAGATTTTGTCTAAAGTTTAAGCTTGGCTGCTTTTTGGGGTCTGGTTTATCAAAGCGTTCATTGAATGTAATTTTGTGCTGGACTACTACTAGAACACTGGCATTTATCATGTGCGTAATTCCTATAGATACTAAATTGCTCTGGTCATGCACAGCCATATGCATTTGCATAAATGCACTGCCCATACACTACCGTTCAAAAGTTTGGGGTCACTTTGAAATGTCCTTATTTTTGAAAGAAAAGCACTGTTCTTTTCAACGAAGATCACTTTAAACTAATCAGAAATCCACTCTATCCATTGCTAATGTGGTAAATGACTATTCTAGCTGCAAATGTCTGGTTTTTGGTGCAATATCTCCATAGGTGTATAGAGGCCCATTTCCAGCAACTCTCACTCCAGTGTTCTAATGGTACAATGTGTTTGCTCATTGCCTCAGAAGGCTAATGGATGATTAGAAAACCCTTGTACAATCATGTTAGCACAGCTGAAAACAGTTGAGCTCTTTAGAGAAGCTATAAAACTGACCTTCCTTTGAGCAGATTGAGTTTCTGGAGCATCACATTAATTTGTGGGGTTGATTAAATGCTCAAAACGGCCAGAAAAATGTCTTGACTATATTTTCTATTCGTTTTGCAGCTTATGGTGGTAAATAAAAGTGTGACTTTTCATGGAAAACACAAAATTGTCTGGGTGACCCCAAACTTTTGAACGGTAGTGTATCTCTAGAACAACTAATCCTGCTTTCACCCCAAGGAATGGGTGGAGTTGGGTTATTTATTTTTAAATACAGAATGCTAACACTGAAAAATAACTCTCAGGGGGGACTTGAAGATGAAGTTTACAACCTGGGATAACCGAAGTGCATTATGAATTGACTCATTTGTGTGTAGAAGGACCAGCTGAACCTGCAGTGTGTGGATATCACGTCTCTGCGCGAGAGCCTGCACATGGAACAGCAGCGCTACAGGCAGCTCTGGGATGAACGGGAGACTGTGGTCACGTGCCTACACAGCCAGATCCGCCAACTTCAGCATGATCGGGATGACTACTACACCAAATACCAGGAGTTGCAGGTTACAATTAAGACACGTGCTTTTATTCTGATGGGTTTTGTGTTGTTGCCCACTTGGCTGTAAACTCAACTGTATGAAGTCGTTAATGTATTTTGCTGTGTGTGGATTATTATTATTATTGTTTTTTTAATCAGAGTAAGATGCAGGAGTGCCAGAAGAGGATGGGGGAGATGGAGGCTGAGCTCCAGAAGGCGAATAACAAGGTCTGCCATACAGGGCATCAGCTGAATCAGCTCACCACCAAGGTAAAGATAACGCTTCTTTCTCTAGAATTACAAATGAAGGAAAGTAACATCCATAGATCTAAATGTTCGAGACCTAGATAGCTGATGGTATTGTATCCCAAGAAACAACTAGAGATGTGTGAAGGACAGTATTGAAAGTCTTGAGCAATCAGGCCTGATGAGCTATTGCCATGGCATAGCGTCCGTCATCCACAATTCGCTTAAAGAACTGAAGTCATTTTTTTTAAACTTGCTTTATTTCTTAATTAACACGTTATTCAATTACGTTTTCAGTTTTAGTAACCTTATATCGTGACTCGCATCGTCCACTAATCGCAATTAAATATTATACTTATCGGCCTGTTCGTTTGGTCCACGGCAGGCGTCGCTTATCCGCGCGATCTTCACGAGACTTGTGTGAGACTTTGAAACGTAAAGTGTCAGCCAGGTGTCAGTGCCGCCGTTTTGAAAACTGTTTTTTCGAAACGAAATATTGCACAAAAACGAGTTTTAAATGACTATTACTGCCTACTTTTTTTTTTTTCCTCAAACTTTCTTGATTGCTATCAAAACAAACAAAACTTCCGGCTTGATTACATCAGCATTCGAAAGAGGGCGCGTGCCTTTTGATAACGTTGGCAGATGTCGGTCACTTTGATTTCCACTGTGTTTTACTTCCATCCTACGATGTCTCGCACAGGTCTCGACGAATCGCGTTTACGGCCATAGCTTTGACATATGGACTGATATATTACAGAGCACATTTCAAACGCTCATAACTTGCTATAGCAGCGACAAAATAGCGATCAAAAATGCATTCCGATATTTAATAAAATGAGAGAACTTTGATGATAAAAAAAAAAATTTGACGTCAGTTGTCCATGGACTTCCATTCTGATTGTTTTGTTTGAAAGAACGCATCGCTCCGCACAAAACTTGGTCGTTGTTTTGTCAGTTTTTGCTAATAAGCAAGTTAGTAATTACACCAAATTAACAAGTCCTCCAGGCCTCTCGCTAGAACTTTCTCCTCATTTCTCATCAGATTTCCTTTCTGATTGTTTTTGGTAGATCTTCCTTTGGGGAACGAAACTTGGTCTTTTTTTTTTTTTTTTTAAATGCCTCCGCCACCGTAAGGTGCAGGACGCATTATGTTTTCCGGTTGTCCGTGCGTCCGTCCGTGCGTGCGTCAGTGTGTCCGTCCGGAAACCTTGTGAACGCGATATCTCAAAGGCTAATGAAAGGAATTTCACCAAACTTTCACCATTTGTGCGCTTTGGGACAAACATGAACTGATTTTGATTTTGAGATCAAAAGGTCTAAGGTCAAGGTCACTGAGGTCAAATGTCTGTCCGAAAACCTTGTGAACACAATATCTCCAAGGCTGGTACACATAATTTCACCAGGTCAAGATTACTGTGAGGTCAAATGTCCATCCCCAAATCACAACTTAAGGCGTGTAGTCTACCGGGCGGAGTTCTATCTAGTTCTTGTTGTAAACAACTTTTTTTTTTTCTTTTCCAGTTAAATCGTGTCTCGTCCTTCAGTTCTTAATAGATTTCAGTTTTGATTGTTTTATTGGAAAGAATTAGATGTTCTGCACAAAACTTGGTCAATGTGTTGTCAATTTTGCTAACAAATTAGTAATTCGGTCAACTAAACAAATTTTCTTCTGACTAGAATTGTATCTTCTCTCATCATGCGAATTCAGTACTGATCAATGTTTTGGGTAGATTTTCCATTGAGGAACAAATTTTAGTCCTGTTGTAAACAGTTTGTCATGGAGGTTGGTCTTCTCTCACAGCATCACATTTTAGTTTGGTTTGTTTTGGTAGTCATGGTGGTTTTGATGGCAGGCCAGATGAGCTGCTACGTCCTTGATGTTCTAGTTTGTTTGGACTTGTCCATATTAGCACTTTTTTCTCTTCCAGTTTCATGCTAAATGCTTTGCTGTTGTTGGGAAATCAACATAAAAAAAAAAAACATTACAATGTTAGCCAGTTTTACAGAGCATAATCTTCTATAACAGCAGCTTTGACTAGTTCAGAGGTTTACATTAATGCACTCATTTGAATACATTTTCTATAGTAACGGCTAATCCACACAGCTTTGTAACTTATGGTGGATGCTCCACACTCAGTGCGTTTACATGCACATAGAGAAAATCGAATTTCTGCCGTAGCTCGACTGAAATCGAAGTTCTAAATGCCATGGAAACACCTTAGCTCGGCTGAAATCGAACCGAACTGGATTTCTCGTAATCGAGCTACGCGACCTAGATTATGCGATTGTAGCCGAGCTACTTGGTGCATGTAAACCCTATCGAGCTACTTACTTCAGCACTGCCCCTTCCGGGAGTGACGAGACCACAAGCAGGAAACACAACAGCCTCGGTCGGCATGACAACAGTAGTAGTAGCGAGCAGCAGAAAAGGTCAGGAGGAACAACATCTCTCGATGTTGCTGTCCTCGTCGTCGTTCTTCTTGTGAACACGGAACTGATAGCTTTGTTTATACTCTTGAATAGCTCCTCTTCATGACGACAACCGGAAGTGTACCAACACGATGGGGCGTGTAGCGCCACCTGTGGCTCGGGTGCACAATGTACCTCACACAATAGCTCGATTTCCTTGTGTGCATGTAGGATTGGATTTCTCTGGATTACCCCTGCTGGGACCCTTAGCTCGATTACCGACAGTAGCTCGATTTGGATGTGCATGTAAACACACTGAGTGTGGTGTAAGAGGAATAAAACGCTTCTTCAGGAGGTCCTGTTATAGGAAAGTAACAAAGTTTTCATTAGGCTTCATCACAAGACACTGTCAGTGATTTTTTTTTTTTTTTTTAATTTATTCTTCCGTTTTGTTCCTTACGTCAGTGAAGGTGTTTATTTTGAAAATCGACGCAAGCCGGCGTTGGGAGACACTTGCACGAGTAGCGTGTACTCTGTTTTGTCGAACACCACTCCATATGGCGGAGTTTAATCCTGCTAGGATTTCGAAGCAAAACTCTTTGCTGTACACTGCTGTCGTAATTTATCAGGAGAACCTGTAACAGCAATATTTTATAATCCCTATACCACTCGATTTATTTCCCCTATCCCTTTTACTTAATGATCTCGCTTTCTTGTTTGTGCTTGCATTTCCTGTCTAGTTGTCCTCGAGCGAGAGCACACAGCAGCAGTTGAGCTTCATGAGCAGGCAGTTGCTCCTGTTGGGGGAAGCCCATAAACTGTGTGTGCAAGAGCTTCAACAAGCAGGTCCGGACCTCAGCAAGGTACACGCGGGATCTACTTTGCCACATGTGTAGCACTGCTGTCAGGAGATGTCTGTCTCGGTGGAGGAAAATGGTGCTCCTTTGGTACCCGTGTGTTGTCGAGAAGAAAATGTAGAGGCTTTGTATACTGTATTAAACAGTGCAAGATGTGACCAGATCAGGACAATGTACAAAGAAGGTAGCATCACCACTTTGCATTTATTACTCTAAATCACAATTCTATATTGCGCAGGAGGTGCAGATGGTTCAGGTGTCCTTGATGAAGGAGGTGGAGCGGCTGAAGCAGAACCTGCTGCTCCAGGGTCAGAAGCTGGATGCGGCTCAGCAGAGAGTGGCTGAACTGGAGACTCAGCTGTCCAAGAAGGAGCACCTCATCGCAGAGCAGAAGAAATTCCTGGAGGATGTCAAGGGACAGGCTAAGTACGGATGCTCACGGGTAGAAACGACAGCCATCTTTGTCCATCTTGGACGTTTCAAATCTACTACATGTGTAGAAAGGGCACTCCTTGTGTGGCCTAGAGTGGATTTAGTTATACAGCTTGTGTCTGAAATTTATACAAGTGACTGTTGTACACCTAATATAAGGAATAATGGTTTGGCAACTGAATAGAAACGTACATGGTGACGGGCGGAGTTATTTTTTGGAGAGCTGTTTGATGTAGCTACAGTGCCTTACATGGGACACACTTTCCACATTTTTGTAAATTTAATTACTTTGGTTATAGCTCAAGTATATGGCTGTACCAAAATAGCCCATAATAACGAAGTGGGAAGAAAAATCCTTTATAGTAAAGCAAAGTTATTTACAAATGTGGAGTTGGTTAAAGAGCGTATCAAAACAAATTGGGATGTAAACAAGTCTGGGACAAAATTCTGGGTGGAATTCCGTGTGATCCTCCCACTACCATGCTTCACTGTGTGGATAGTGTATATATTAAACGCCTGGCCACTTGCAAACAGTCTTTCAGATTTTTCAAGTGTAGGTCATAAGAATTTTCCCTGACGCCTGATAATTTTTGTTTTAGTGGACCGAAAGCTACCGAATTTGAATCACAGACTTCCAGTTTTATTAGTTGGAGTTTTTTTTTTTTTAATTAAATAGAACAATTAATAAATTTAAGGCCCTAAATTCTCTATTTTTTTCCTGCTTCACGATGACCCAATTCAAGATACTACATCATGCATCACATAGTGGTGGGCTTTCCCTGTTTGCGCAAGGCATTGTGGGATACAAATCTGAAACAGGAGAGAAAAATGGAGGACGTGAGTGTGTGCGCGAATTAAACGTGAAAGACCGACTACAGTAACGGAAAGAAAGTGAGAAGAAATGTTATTTACCAGCTGGGAGGTCCGTATCGTGAAATACCGTGACCGAGGTCTTGAAAGTACTGAGCGAGGCCCTCTGGGCTGAGGTCAGTATTCAAGGCTGAGGTCACGGTATTTCACCATACGGACCGACCTTAAGCTGGTAAATAATATATTTATTTTTTTCTTTACGAAATTCTAACAGAAAACGAGCGCGCCCGAAAGGGAAAACCGAGGCAAGCCGCCATTTTGAATCCTCATTCACGGCTGTAATGCAAATGGCTTCCTCCTTGGTATACAAGTGCACTTCCATGGCAGGGAAAAAAAACTAAATTTTGCCGCCTATGTAGTCCCCTATTTATACAAAATTGAGTCATTCAGGATTCAGCCATGTTTTTGCTTGGTGTTAGCAACAGTTAGAGGTTTTTAGCTTTCTCCTGAAATGTTTTCTTTTATTTCTTCTTCCTCAGGGTAGTAAAACTCGCCTTCGCTGTGCACAGTCGTGAGCAATTCCAGCGTTATGGACGTGACACTTGAACTCAAAATGGCAACAAATGACCCAGTGCATGTTTTATTGTCTCCCAGTATTTAAACAGGTGTTGCATATTTTAAGGCTGTACCATACTGGAGAAGTGATAGAACAAGAACAATTCCCATAGTACATCTAGGGCATGCCAGAAAACGCCAATAAAAGATGCGTTATGGATGTGACAGAAAAAGTATCACTTTTCTTGGGTGACTGTACATTTTTATCAAACTCTGTGAAATTGTAAACCTAATGTCGAAATGGAGATATCCATTTGATAGAGGGGTCCAAGGTGAATATTAAAAAATCTTTGTTTAAAATATTTTGTATTTCATGCAGAGTTTCGGAAGGAAAAGTCAGCGTTATGGATGTGACGAAATTCCGTTATGGATGTGACGCGTCTGAAATAGACATGGCATACGTTTAGAAAATCAGCAATTTAACCACCATAACCCTTTGAAAAACTCTCTAAATATCAGCTAAAACTATCAAAGTTCTTAAATAATATTTAGGATTACTATTGTTTTGCTGTTTTGTGGATTTTAGCATACATTTCTGTGGCTTGTGGGAATAATATAGAATTGTACATGATCAAAGTTGATTTTAGCTTTGGGTTTACATTATAAGAAAGAAAGACTGACAGTGACACATTAGGTTGGTTACAAATTGGTTCAACTTATTCACATCTGTAAAATACAGGCCTAGGTGAGATCTCTGGGAGTGGTTTTGATGTATTACATGTTGCTTTATTTTTGCATGGTGAGGTTGACATTTACATGGAATTGCCCTCGTTATCACTATTCATGATGTAAAATTAATGCTATTATGCTGGCAAAAATTTATAAGATTTTTGATAATCTTATAAAAAAAGATAAATGTTGACAAAAATTGCTACTATGTTTGTTGTTAACGAGCAAGTTGCCAGAGGTCCGTAACCGGGGTCTGTATCATAGGATACGGACCCGCTCGCCAGCCAATCAGGGTGCAGGATTTGATGGAAACCGGACCGCGAAAAAAATAAGACGTTATGTTTTATATACGAAGGAAAGGAAACGCAGGACCAAACTAATAAATATCGGCGGTCAGCGAGCACCTCTGTGTGATCAGCTGTTTGTTTAGTGACAGAATGATTGAACTGTCAGTGCACGCTCAAAGGTAAACCTGTAGATGGCAGTAATGCAACACTGTGGATGCCAGCTGCTGTAAAACCCAAAAGAAGGTAAAGCTGCCCACACGGACTTCCTCTGTCTGCTTGACTGAAGAGCAACTTATTCATCACGTGCCTGTGAAATTTACCTCTCTGCATTTAACCCATCTGAAGCAGTGAACACATGCGCAGAGCAGTGGGCAGCCATGCTAACAGCGCCCAGGGAGCAGTTGGGAGTTGGGTGTCTTGCTCAAGGCCGTCCCATATTAACCTAACTGTGGGGGAAACCCATGCAGACACGGGGAGAGCATGCAAACTCTACACAGAAAGGCCCCCGCTGGGCTCGAACCCAGAACCTTCTTGCTCTGAGGCGACCGTGCTAACCACTTACACCACCGTGCCGCCCGGTGTGAAGCGAGCGATTTCATGCATGTTATTTGCTAAGGATTCCCCTCAAATTAAATTACTTCCCAGCCACAGAATGGCTGAGGTTATGGGTGTGTTTTTTTTTTTTTAAATAGATATTACAGACATAAACTTCACTGATTTTTATGAAATTGAAAGGCTGTCTGGCTTTGAATTATTAAAGCAGTAGTTAAAATTGCTTGTGAAAAAAAAAAAAGCCATTTACTTTTCACTATATCCAGATTTTATTAGTAAGATGAAACTTTGTTCACTGTCCAATGTTAGTTTCTTGCACTAGAGGCTTATACAGTTATGTTCAAAATAATAGCAGTCCCTCAACAGTAGCAAGATAAATCACTGTTTTTGTTAAAATTTCAACCTTTACACCGCTAGCAAGTTTCTGGAGGGTATAGTAAAGGTATAGAAAACCAACAGGCCTGCCGTGCATGCTACTGATTCTGTGAAATTGAATGATTAACTGAGGCCCACTTTACACGGGGATGGTATAAAACAAAAACGCAAAAGTCCGTTTTCGTTCTCACTTTTTTCCGCGTCTACACGACCGTTTTCAAGGAGGAAATCTGCGTCTATACGGTGACGCATAAATGTCTCCGCTATGTCTGCACGCATGCGCAACGTCTTCTGTCTTGTCTGATCTGCACATCTGCGCCGCTGTTCTGTCAAGTTATCCTACCAAGCCTACTGCGCATGCGCGAAATCCAGGAGGGTAGGAAAATTCAACAGTAGTTTTGTCCCACCGATCAGCTGCGCTGATAGAAAATCGGTGAGAATTTCACGCATTTGCCGATTTTTATGTTTTGTGCATATTGGCCGAGTCAAATAATTTGTAATGACTTATTTTGAATAATAAAACGGTCTGTATGAGAACTTGCTAGGATAACTTTACAGAACACCGGTCCGGCTGAGGTACTGTAGTGCTCGAGGGAGGAGCAGGAGCAAACCGAAACTCTTTTAATCTGCCTTTATTAAGTAACACTCACTCTTGTTTCGGTGAAGAAGAGAAAAGGCAGTGTCCATCTCAGCAAAATAAATCCGTTCGGCTGCTAGTTTTGTTTTCAGTCTCGGGTTTATGGTTTCACGAGCGGCTTGAATAGGCGGCGCGCGCGTGCACGCACGTGCGTGTGTGTGTAACTTGGCGACACCAAACTGAGGAGCTCCAGCTGGGCGGGTGAGCAGGAAAACACATCTACTGCATTAAAACACAGCAGCTTGAAGGTCTGTTGGATCGATGTAATCAGACATGCTCTTACTTTTTTTTTTGGATAGGACAGTGTAGAGAGACAGGAAATGAGTGGGAGAAAGAGACGGGGAGGGATCGGGAAATGACCTCGGGTCGGAACCGAACCCGGGTCCCCGGATTTTATGGTATGGTGCCTTAGCCATCTGAGCCACGACCCCCCCCCCCCCCCCTTACTTTCTTACTTCCCGGGCTGGCATGTACAGTATATGACACATGTATGACGTAAACGCGTACCCGACGTGAGCAGATCCGAGCAGAGTTTCGCGTATTGGGTAGTTTAGACGGATACGCAACGGGGGCCGTTTTTAAACTTATCCACTTTGGAAGGCGTTTTCAATTTTATCCGTTTTTCAGCCTCGGAAATGCCGTCCTCGTGTAAACGAAAGGCACTTCTGATAAAATATTTAGTCGTTTTTACCCGACAGCGTCCTCGTGTAAACGGGCCCTGAAAGGGGTGTGTTCAAAAAAATAGCAGTGGTGAGTTCAATTAGGGAGGGCATTGATTTTGTGAAAAAAAAAAAAGGTGTTAACAGGGGGTCCTTATTTAAGGATCAAGGCAACTGACATTGCATATGCTGGCTGTCCTGCATTGGTCCTGAAAAACCAAGTAAAATGGGTCGTTCAAGACGCTGTTCTGATGAAGAGCGGCTTTTAATCAAGAAATGGATAAAAGAGGGGAAAACCTACAAAGAAGTGCAGAAACTTGCAGTAGAGGGCAATTCCATGTAAATGTCAACCTCACCATGCAAAAATAAAGCAACATGTAATACATCAAAACCACTCTGAGAGATCTCACCTAGGCCTGTATTTTACAGATGTGAATAAGTTGAACCAATTTGTAACCAACCTAATGTGTCACTGTCAGTCTTTCTTTCTTATAATGTAAACCCCAAGCTAAAATCAACTTTGATCATGTACAATTCTATATTATTGCCACAAGCCACAGAAATGTATGCTAAAATCCACAAAACAGCAAAACAATAGCCATCCTAAATATTATTTAAGAACTTTGATAGTTTTAGCTGATATTTAGAGAGTTTTTCAAAGGGTTATGGTGGTTAAATTGCTGATTTTCTAAACACATGCCATGTCTATTTCAGACGCGTCACATCCATAACGGAATTTCGTCACATCTATAACGCTGACTTTTCCTTCCGAAACTCTGCATGAAATACAAAATATTTTAAACAAAGATTTTTTAATATTCACCTTGGACCCCTCTATCAAATGGATATCTCCATTTCGACATTAGGTTTACAATTTCAGAGTTTGATAAAAATGTACAGTCACCCAAGAAAAGTGATACTTTTTCTGTCACATCCATAACGCATCTTTTATTGGCATTTTCTGGCATGCCCTAGATGTACTATGAGAATTGTTCTTGTTCTATCACTTCTCCAGTATGGTACAGCCTTAAAATATGCAACACCTGTTTAAATACTGGGAGACAATAAAACATGCACTGGGTCATTTGTTGCCATTTTGAGTTCAAGTGTCACGTCCATAACGCCGGAATTGCTCTATAGGCTGTTCAGCTAAAATGATATCAAACGCTTTAAAATGGCAGCCAAAACCAGAAAGACGAGGAAGAAAAAGAAAAACAACTTCTCGAATGGATCGGAGAATAACCAAACTGGCAAAGGCTCAGCCAATGATCAGCTCCAGGAGGATCAAAGAAGATCTAAACTTGCCTGTGAGTACTGGTACAATCAGACGACGTCTATGTGAAGCCAATCTACCAGCAAGAAGCCCCCGCAAAGTCCCATTGTTAAAGAAAAGACATGTGCTGAAGCGGCTACAATTTGCCAAAGAACACATTGACTGGCCTGAAAAGAAATGGCGTAATATTTTGTGGACAGATGAAAGTAAGATTGTTCTTTTTGGGTCTAAGGGTCACAGACAGTTTGTCAGACGTCCTGCAAACACAGAATTCAAGCCACAGTACACAGTGAAGACTGTTAAGCATGGTGGTGCAAGCATCATGATATGGGGATGTTTTTCATACTACGGTGTTGGTCCTATTTACCGCATACCAGGGATCATGGATCAGTTTGAGTACATCAGGATACTGGAAGAAGTCATGTTGCCATATGCTGAAGAGGAAATGCCTTTGAAGTGGGTGTTTCAACAAGACCCCAAACACACCAGCAAGCGAGCAAAATCATGGTTCCAGACAAACAGCATCCAACGAATGGAGTGGCCAGCACAATCCCCGGACCTCAATCCCATAGAAAACTTGTGGGCTGACATAAAAAATGCTGTTCATGAGGCAAAAGCAAGAAATGCAGAGGAATTGTGGAACGTAGTACAATTGACCTGGGCTGCAATACCTGTTGACCGTTGCCAGAAGTTGGTCGACTCCATGCACCACAGATGCGAAGCAGTTATCAGAAACCATGGTTATGCAACAAAATATTAGTTTAGGATACTCAGCAAAGTTGAATTTTCAAGAATTTTAGTTTGTCTGGTACATTTTTGAGTTTCCAAAGAAAGATGTCAACACTGCTATTTTTTTGAACATTACATTTCTTGACTTTC
The DNA here is from genome assembly GCF_027579695.1 of Neoarius graeffei. Classification (NCBI taxonomy): domain Eukaryota; kingdom Metazoa; phylum Chordata; class Actinopteri; order Siluriformes; family Ariidae; genus Neoarius; species Neoarius graeffei. The sequence continues at coordinate 7,176,938 of NC_083580.1, forward strand.
TGTGAAATATTATGAAATGTAATTACTTTTTCCAATTTTCTTGCTTTGAAATAGAATGTGCAGTATGCCCAATGCATTTGTGTTCATTAAAGTACAATTTATTTGAAGAATTTTGACGTTTACTCGCCTTTTTAAAGACACTGCTATTATTTTGAGCACAACTGTAGCTTCTTTACATCCTTGCAGCATTGTTGTGCTGCGTAGACTTTCTCAAAGCAGTCGTAGACCATATTTACAATCAAGTTTATATTGAATAGAATTTTTATGTACAATTCTGCATTCAAATATGGAAAGATGGGATGGGTTTGTAATTTTTAGTCAGTCTGGTCTCTTGTGGTTTTGTGGGATTTGCTTGTTTTGCTCTCTGCAAATTGCGTCTTAATTTACCCCCTCTTCTTATTTCCCTCAGGGAGGAGCTAAAGGCTTCTGAAAGTAGGTACCAGGCGCAGAGGCGTGTGACTCAGGCCCTGCAGATGGAGCTGTTGCAACTCTACAGCAGGCTGGAGATGGAGGCTCCGGCTGCCGCTGCTGCAGCTTCATCAGCAGGAGATGCTACAGAGCGTTGCTGTCCCACCCAGACCAGGTACGGATACAGGTTCCAATCTGCTTCAGATATACTGCTTGATGGGCTAAAGGAGCGTATTCCGACTCATCTCGAAGGAATCCTTTTTTTGAGATGTTTTGTCTTTGGAGAATTCCACCATCATATGTATAATACAAACACGATTGAGTCACTACTGCTGACATTTTATAAGATCGTATCCCTGCTCTCTCATGGTTTCTCAGTGTGGCGGCATCAGATGGACCAATGAAAACGGCCTCCAAAGAGTGCGGCAAGTCGTCACCACACCGGAACGGCTTCTCATCAGGTCAAGCCAAAGTCGGCTCCCCCGACCCCAAGTCCTTAAACGGCAGCCGAGCCACGCCCCTACCCATGCTGGTGGAACCACCCCCTGCTTGCCCTGCAGTACCCTCTTCCACCCCCTCCCTCACCGTCGGCTCCTACCCCAGTGCCAAGAGCTTCCTGGGCATGCGGGCACGGGAACTCTTCCGCAACAAGAGCGAGAGTCAGTGTGACGAGGATTACGTTCCCCACCCACAGCTCACCAGCCTATCGCAGGGCTTGAAGACTGAGCTCTGTGTGGAGCCTTCAGTAAAGACTGCAGTAAAGACAGGTCCCGCCTCCTCCACACACGGCCACGCCTCAAGCATGGCTGCTAAAGAGCCTGACGCCTTACAGCGAGCATCAAAACGGGAAGCAGAATGGCCGAGACAGCAGCAGCTACATATCATGGACTATAATGAAAGTCATCAGGAGCACAGCTAGAGAGAGAGAGAGAGAGAGAGAAACAAGTTATTAGTAGATGAAGGAAGCTGCAAGCTGATATCAGGACTTTTTTTTTTTTAATTTCAGTATTCATCCCGTTTCTTCAAGTGGACAACAGGATTTGGAATTTTGTCTCCAAACTTGAGTGTCTTCCTTTAGAGATAAAACATGTCCCTCACTTTCATTCTTAAAAACAAACCTTGCATCAAATTGGCAGTATCACCAACAAGTGCCAGTCTAGAGTAGAGTGGGGTGTGGGTTTATTTTATTTTATTTTTTTTAGAGGTTACGAGTGCCTCCACAGTGGGACGGTGTGATGATAGAATGATTGTTGCTCCTCCTTGATACAAGGTGGCCAGTGTGCGACTTTAACCCCCTGGAAGAACTTGCCCTCAAACCAGATTTTTTTTTTCTTTAGATGCCGAAATCCTGCATATCGCATGTGCAAAAGAAGTCGAACTACAGTTTTATTGCAAGTTTTAAAAATATTTATTTTCCTTTCCTTTTTTTTCCCTCCATGACGCGTCTCAACTTTTTTTTGTGAATCGTTCTTGCTAACTGAGACGTATTAACCTATATGAAAAGCAAGAAACAAAGCCTAAACCGTAACAAGTTAAAAGCAATGCAAGTTCAGTAGTTCAGACGGTATCTGTCGTAGCGTCTTAAAGACTTTTCACAAGCACAGCAAGGTAAATTAACCAAGAGTCAACTTTTAGTACCCATGCTGAATACCCTTCTTGCCCGGATACCATTAGTTTGGATCCAGGGGCCCTCTGAGACCTCTAATCAAATAGAACCAGTCACAGAATTGGCCTGATGTCTCTGATCGCTAAATTCTTTCTTACTTTTTTTTTTTAAAAACATTTTAAATCCATTTTCAAGGTTTTGTTCATTTTTTTTTCTTTTTTTATCAGACATCTAATTTTTTAGGTTTGTTTACCTGACATGTTTCGATGTACGACTGTCGTCTTCCTCAGAGTGTCACCGGATGTTATTGGTGACGCATCTTTTATCAGCTGATGTTTCCGAAGGCGTGGCCTTCCTGTCTGGATTGACAGGTCGGTCACGCCTTCTACTGTCAGTTCGTCCCCTGCAAGATGGCACTCCAGGTATGGGAGAGCATGTATGCTCCCTCATCTCGGTTGATGGTCCTCGGGCTTCGCTTACAGATCTCTATGGCCTCCCTGATCCAGCGCTGATGTTTATTATCTTCATCAGCTGATAAAAGATGCGTCACCAATAACATCCGGTGACACTCTGAGGAAGACGACAGTCGTACATCGAAACATGTCAGGTAAACAAACCTAAAAAATTAGATGTCTGATAAAAAAGAAAAAAAATGAACAATATTCAATATAAGACATAATGAACGTAATCAAAACATTTTCAAGGTTCTTTTCACTGCATGTGCTCACTTCATGGAGTACAACAGTGTGGCAAGCAGAAAAGGGAGCCGTTTAGATTCTGCCGTAGAAAACGTACGACTCCTTGCATCATCTGATGCCGTTTGAGCCCAACATATGCGCTCTTTTTACGGAGATTAAAGTTTTGACACCCTTGGCCCACTCCAATTACGACAACCTGGCTATATCTTGTACTCCATTTTGAGGGGGACAAGTGACCGTGAAACAGGTTTCACCAAATGCCAGAAAATGATTATTATTATTTTTTTTTTTGTGTGTGAATTTTCATTGAACGATCTCCATAAGTGATCATCCAAACTCTGTACTCTTATGGCTAATTTTGTGACCTAAAACCCAATAGCCAGGATGTGGCTAGTACTAGGTTGGGATATGGTTCCAAGCTGTCTTGTGGAAAATTACTAATTAACCAGCCATGAAAGCTTTTACACTAAACTCCTCTTACAACTTAAATATGTCCTGGGGTATTTGGGATATTATCAGGCTTTAATCTGAGAAATGAATATTGAAATTCATCAGTATAGTTATACTAACACTTCAATAGCATACTTTTTACAGTCCAGTCTGAACCTCTCTGGTTTATAATTCAGAAATGCAAGCAAAGTGTGTTCATTGTTCTCTGGTTAGGGCTCGTATTTTATTAGTATTCGGATTTTTAAAATACTGGTGGTGCAAATTTCATCTTGCGTATTTTGTGCATCAGGAGATCAACTTTTTTAGGTTTGCTAAGAAAGTGCTGGCAAAACTAGCAGCACCATATTTTAAAAACCGGGGGGAATAGGCTTCGGCTGTTTCTCGAACGTCTGCAGACATCAGTGAAAAGGAAACTTTAGCGTCCAGTCAAGGGAATTTAAAAAAAAAAAACTGTTACCCATGATATGAATTGCGTTCTACTTTTCTGAATCAGTATTATGTCAGTGTTGCCCACAGCCAAATGAGAACTAAACGGAAAGAATTTTCTTGCCTTTTGAATCCGTTTTGCCAGAGCAAATTGTCACTTCAGTTCAGTAAAACTGACACGGGTGAACCCCTTTTTTTTTTTTTTTTTTTTTTTAAAAACTTGGTATACCTCAGTTTCATATGTTTACTCTAATTTTGTCTAACTTGTCTTAAGGTGACGCCCCCTACCACACACTCGCACAACCCCTTGCTAGTATGTTGGTGCCCTAAAGGTTTTGTTTGCTTAGGTTTCTCTGTATTTTCATATCCCGTTAAGGTTTTAATGAAGGCACACAAGACATACAGGACCAGTCAAAAGTTTGGACACCACTCCTAATTCAGTGGTCTCATCTCATTATCTCTAGCCGCTTTATCCTTCTACAGGGTCGCAGGCAAGCTGGAGCCTATCCCAGCTGACTAAAGGCGGGGTACACCCTGGACAAGTCGCCAGGTCATCACAGGGCTGACACATAGACACAGACAACCATTCACACTCACATTCACACCTACGCTCAATTTAGAGTCACCAGTTAACCTAACCTGCATGTCTTTGGACTGTGGGGGAAACCGGAGCACCCGGAGGAAACCCACGGGGAGAACATGCAAACTCCACACAGAAAGGCCCTCGCCGGCCACGGGGCTCGAACCTGGACCTTCTTGCTGTGAGGCGACAGCACTAACCACTACACCACCATGTCGCCCTAATTCAGTGGTGTATTAAAAAAAAAAAATTAAGACACTTCATATCTTAAAGGAACAGTCCACCGTACTTCCATAATGAAATATGCTCTTATCTGAATTGAGACGAGCTGCTCCGTACCTCTCCGAGCTTTGCGCGACCTCCCAGTCAGTCAGACGCAGTCAGACGCGCCGTCACTCCTGTTAGCAATGTAGCTAGGCTCAGCATGGCCAATGGTATTTTTTGGGGCTGTAGTTAGATGCGACCAAACTCTTCCGCGTTTTTCCTGTTTACATAGGTTTATATGACCAGTGATATGAAACAAGTTCAGTTACACAAATTGAAACGTAGCGATTTTCTATGCTATGGAAAGTCTGCACTATAATGACAGGCGTACTAACACCTTCTGCGCGCTTCGGCAGTGCATTGATATCTGAGCTCCGTATCAATGCGCTGTCGAAGCGCGCAGAAGGTGTTAGTACGCCTGTCATTATAGTACAGACTTTCCATAGCATAGAAAATCGCTACGTTTCAATTTGTGTAACTGAACTTGTTTCATGTCACTGGTCATATAAACCTATGTAAACAGGAAAAACGCGGAAGAGTTTGGTCGCATCTAACTACAGCCCCCAAAAATACCATTGGCCATGCTGAGCCTAGCTACATTGCTAACAGGAGTGACGGTGCGTCTGACTGACTGGGAGGTCGCGCAAAGCTCGGAGAGGCACGGAGCAGCTCGTCTCAATTCAGATAAGAGCATATTTCATTATGGAAGTACGGTGGACTGTTCCTTTAAAGTAATGATGGCTGTCGTTTCTTTATACTTAGTTGAGTGGTTCTTGACACAATCTGGATTACGACAGTTGTCAAATAGCGCTTTTTTTTTAAAATAAACTGTCATCTTGCACATTAAGAAGACAAACTTGTACACTGACTTTTGATGAGGCACACCTGTTAACTGAAAAGCATTGCAGGTGGACTTAACATGAAGCTGGTTAAGATGATGCCAAAGCGTCAAGATAAACGCTGGATACGCTGAAGAATCTGAAATATCAAACATTTTAACACTTGTTTACCACTGTTCCATGTTTTTATAGCTTTGAAGTCTTCAATAATATCTAATCAAAATACAGAATAACTTATGAAATGAGTAGGGGTGTCCAGACTTTTGACTGGTACTGTATGTCAGTTTCAATTGGACATATGCCAAGTACAGAATAAAACACTCTTTGGGGAATGATGAAAAGCAATGCCTAGAACAGCACGTCCCAAAACATTTTATTCCTTTTACACCACGGCAATTTTGTCAACTGTTACAGGTTTTTATTCATTAATGAACATGACTCTTAGTTTGGTTATAACGTGGTGGAACGTCTACAAAACATCAGTTCCTGTTCTCACTTTACAGCTGTAAAGTTGTTCCCTTATCAGAGACCCAGCGTGTGTCTTTTTTTTATATTTCTCAAAGTTAATAAGATGGAAAAAAAAATGTAGCGCACCAAGTCCTCGGTCTTGAAGACTGCCCTGTGGCAGAAAAAAAAAAAAAGTTACTGATTCTTAAGACTCCTTTAATCTTTCCTTTTCCCCCCCAAAAAAAATTATTTTTCTGAAAGCTTAGTATTAGTCTTGGATTGTGTGGAGTATCTGTTATAAACCAGTGGAAGCTCCAGCCAGAGCTGCTGTTACATAAAACTAAATCGACACATTCTGACCAATCAGATTTGAGAAATCAACAGCACTGTGATGTAATAAATTATAATAAATCACATTAATTTTATCACCATGTATACTGTTGATAAAGGCCTGAGTAAGTGATGCATTGATGTTGCCTTCAGTCTTGCCCCGAAACGCTGTAACGCAGGGGTACTGACAATATTTTAAAGTATCCATGAAAATGTTGGTGTTGATGATTGGCACATGCCTACTTTCAATTTCTCTCATCCAGTATGAACGAATGGACAGTCTTGTATGTTTTTATTGGAAGTTTGCTAAATCAATGACTCCAGCACAGTCACGAAGGCACGGGACGGCACACGGACATGCTCGAACACCAGGCACGAGGTCACATCTGGAAGTGCTGGTATTTGCTGTAGTAATGACATGATGGTGGACTTTGTGTCTGTTTGAACTGCAGAAATCCTGTTGTCCTCTTGATATCTGCTGTCATCCCTTCTGCCTTGCTATCTACAGCGTGTACAACTTTTAATGCCAACAGGAAGTGACCCGGAGAGATGGATGGTACAATCAGGGAGTTGAATGGAGCAGGCCAGTTGGACCTCCAGTGATGGAGGAGGAAGTTCTTAAAGCATTTGCTTGTGTTTGACTGTGAAAGATGAAAAATAAAATCATGTTTTGCACTATAGTATGTGAATTGACTTTTGGTTATTTTTACTTGTGTATTTCTTGCTAAATCTCTTCCATTTCATTTTCTGTTTATTTTGATTTTACTCTTTCACTTTCTCTTGCTTTGCTTTCTTTCTTGAGATTTTTCTTTCACACCCTTCTCTTTTAATTCCTTTTTTTTAAATTTATTAATATGAGGCCATTGGCAAAAGTTGTGGTTTCAATAACTGCCATTCTGCAACCTCCATCTGTACTCTCAACTGTTTTGGTGTCGTCTGCATTGTGACCACCAGAGGGTGCTGTTGCACTGCTGAAACAATAAACAAACGGATTCTTGTTTTCTTCTCAGCAGGTGAAGTAAACACCACCTACCACAACAAGAACATGACTTGAAAAGTGTCGTTTTCTGTTTAGATCTGCTAATGGTGTGGTTTATTTACACAGGAAGTTCAACAGGAAAGTTCAGTAGATGCTGGTTTAGCCACTGGATTGTTACAGGGATCCAATTTATAGTTGTTAAACTTAAATCCAGTACAGTATTTAGGTAACTGTTTTCTAAAAGAGAAGCTGAGGTAATTAGCAATGTTTCTAGAAAAGATGCTTGTTTGCTGAAGGAAGTTGAGTGGGGAGGGTTTTTTTTTTCTTTTTAAAACAAAAGTTGAGCTCAGTTTTCTAGAGCAGATATGGAGGTGATGGCAGTGTTCTTTTTAAAGGAAGCTGAGGTGATTTTAGCTGTCTTTCTAGAAAAGATGCTAAGGTGATTGCTGAAGGAAGTTGAGGTGAAAATTTTATTTTTTTAGGAAAAAGTTGAGCTTGTTTCTAGAGAAAATGCTAAGGTGATTTAGTGATTTGTTTTCTGAAGGAAGTTGAGTGGGGTTTATTTTAATTTTATTTTTTATAAACAAGTTGAGCTCTGTTTTCTAGAGCAGATATGGAGGTGATGGCAGTGTTTTTAAAGGAAGCTGAGGTGATTTAGCTGTCTTTCTAGAAAAGAGGCTAAGGTGATTGCTGAAGGAAGTTGAGGTGAATGTTTTTTAAGGAAAAAGTTGAGCTTGTTTCTAGAGAAAATGCTAAGGTGATTTAGTGATTTGTTTTCTGAAGGAAGTTGAGTGGGGTTTATTTTAATTTTATTTTTTATAAACAAGTTGAGCTCTGTTTTCTAGAGCAGATATGGAGGTGATGGCAGTGTTTTTAAAGGAAGCTGAGGTGATTTAGCTGTCTTTCTAGAAAAGAGGCTAAGGTGATTGCTGAAGGAAGTTGAGGTGAAATTTTATTTTAGAAGAAATTTGTCAAGCTTGTTTCTAGAGAAAATGCTAAGGTGATTGTTTTCTGAAGGAAGTTGAGTGGGGAGTTTATTTTTTTATAAACAAGTTGAGCTCTGTTTTCTAGAGCAGATATGGAGGTGATGGCAGTGTTTTTAAAGGAAGCTGAGGTGATTTAGCGGTCTTTCTAGAAAAGAGGCTAAGGTGATTGCTGAAGGAAGTTGAGGTGAAATTTTATTTTAGAAGAAATTTGTCAAGCTTGTTTCTAGAGAAAATGCTAAGGTGATTGTTTTCTGAAGGAAGTTGAGTGGGGAGTTTATTTTTTTATAAACAAGTTGAGCTCTGTTTTCTAGAGCAGATATGGAGGTGATGGCAGTGTTTTTAAAGGAAGCTGAGGTGATTTAGCGGTCTTTCTAGAAAAGATGCTAAGGTGATTGCTGAAGGAAGTTGGTGAATTTTAGCGCTTTTATTTATTTTTTAAGGAAAAAATTGTTGCTCATTTCTAGAGAAAATGCTAAGATTGTTTTCTGAAAAGTTGAGTAGTTTTTGGCTGTTTTCTAGAGGGAAAATTGAGGTCCGTTTTCTAGAGAAGATGCTGAGGTGATTAGCTGTCTTTCTAGAAAACATGCTGAGGTGAATTTTTACCCTTTTTTTAAAGAAAAAAAGTTGTTGAGCTTGTTTCTCGATAAAATTCTAAGGTGATTTAGTGATTGCTTTCTGAAAAGTTGAGCTCTGTTTTCTAGAGAAGACGCCGAGGTGATTGGCTGTGTTTCTAGAAAAGATGCGAAGGTAATGCCTATTTTCTGGGGGGAAAAAAAGTGTTTTTTTTAAGCTATGTTTTCTAGAGAACATACTGAGGTGATTAGGCAGTGTTTTCTGGTTAAAAAAAGGAAGCTGAGGCGATTAGCCATGTTTCTAGAAAAAATGCTAAGGCCATTTAACTGTTTTCTTCGGGGTGGAGTTGAGGTGATTTTTAGATGTTTTCTGAAGAAAAAGAAGCAGCAGCTGATGTGACCTAGCTGCGTTTCCTAAACAAAAAAGAGAAAATTGAGGTTATTAGTCTGTTAGAAAACTTGATCCAAATTTCACTTTAAAAAACAAACAAACTTGAGAGTACAGAAAATCTCATGTTTGAGAGGTTTAAGCCCAAAATCCCTTGAGATATCATGACACTGAAGTACCTAGGTTTTTATTTAAACTTTTCTAAACTTGGTTTTTAAAAAAACCCCATATATCTGCAGGTTTCTTTTCGTGTTCATTTTGGAGCTTTTATTTTTCTGATTCTCTGTAAAAGCGTCTATGGGCGATCCATACCTCTGAAAGGAAACCTCATCTGTATATAATCGAGGGAGTATGATTGCTTTATCAAACATGAGCGTATGTATCTCCTAACGGAGTCAAAAACTCTCATGATTAATTGACCGCTGCCCAGAGGGTCAGGGAGCCTGATGTGCGATAATTGGGCGCACAGGGAATCCGCAGCAATTTGTGTTTTTCTGAGTCTACTTGAGAAATTAGATGTCGGTGCAAATCTGAAATTGCTCCTCGATGTTCTCAAAGAGTGCATGAAATTTTAAACATAAATCTTAAGTATTCAGTGCAAAGGGATTTCTTTCCTTTCTCTCTGCTCTCTTTACCAAACTTGAGATGGAGCCCTGTGAAATTGTCAGGACATACAGAGCCCTGTGCAAAGTTAGAACAGCACTCCCAAAGAGGGTTTGAGGCTTTAAAAAAATTCCTCTTGGAACAGTGAGTAGAGTTGGCTATATCAAACACTTATTTCATTTTTTAAAATTAATTTAATTAAAGGCATATATAAAGGATAATCAAAGAACATGAACTGCAGCAGCACAGAATTCTTGACTTTTATTTTAGTTTTTTCCCCAGTGATTACTTTTTTTTTCTCCCAATGAATTCATTCCTGCTTTGCTGTCAAATTGTTCCTTTTTTAAAATTTCCCTTTTATTGTTTTTCATTTTTTCCTCCCTTAGAAGTGGATTTTAATTTAATATTCCATAGAAACTGTACTCTCCATATATTTGATTGCATAAAAAAGTTAAGAGCGAGCTGATTGTTGAGCCATAAAAAAAATGCAAAAGTTTGCAACCTTTAGAACAAAATAAGAAGGACTGATTTTACTGAGCACCAAGAAAGTCATTCGTTCTTCTCTTTATCAAGTAACTAAAATGGTAAAATTGTGTGTTAAGGTATTAACGGTTGAAAAAAAGTGCTCAGTGCAAAAGTTTGCACCCCCCTTTCTGAATGTGTGAGAAATATTAGAATTAATAATGACTCTAATTCCATGTTTGTCCACCTTTATATCGACCTCCAACCTCTTGAGCAGCTTTCTAGTCCTCTCAAATACAATATTCGACCTCCTTAACAATACCCCCCACACACACTTCTTGAAATCTTTTTTTCGAACTCTGGCTGACCTTTAAAATCGAGTCTGGAGGCTGAAAAAAATCATGGAAAAGGTTTGAAACTTTAAAGTGTTTTGCTGATTTTACCTTGAGCTTTGGATTGTTCTCTTGTTCCAGGACACTTTTTTCCATCATGGATTTCTAATTATGTTTGGAGATAAATTATAAAATCGAGGTAAAGTTTTACTTTTTCCATTCAAAAAAACTATGGGGATGCAAACTTTTGCACTCAGCTGTTTGTGTATATATATAATAAATATACAATGCTGGTATTTTAATGTCTCTAAACCATAAAACCATCTCAAACCATAAATTGTAATATACATACGGTATGCTGAATTGGTGGCTGTATCAGATCAAACTTTGACTAAATTATAGTCTGATTAGTCTATAATAGTTAATTTACTGTAGTCACAATGTGCTTCTCATCTCATCTCTAGCTGCTTTATCCTTCTACAGGGTCGCAGGCAAGCTGGAGCCTATCCCAGCTGACTATGGGCGAAAGGCGGGGTACACCCTGGACAAGTCGCCAGGTCATCACAGGGCTGACACATAGACACAGACAACCATTCACACTCTCATTCACACCTACGGTCAATTTAGAGTCACCAGTTAACCTAACCTGCATGTCTTTGGACTGTGGGGGAAACCGGAGCACCCGGAGGAAACCCACGCGGACACGGGGAGAACATGCAAACTCCACACAGAAAGGCCCTCGCCGGCCCCGGGGCTCGAACCCAGGACCTTCTTGCTGTGAGGCGACAGCGCTAACCACTACACCACCGTGCCGCCGCAATGTGCTTCTTTCTTAATAAATAAAATCTGTAGTGAGGGTAGATCTGTGGTTGAAAATGTCTAGAAAGGTAAATAAATATTTTAATGGCATAAGGTGTGATGGTAAGCTTTAAGTCTAAGAAAGCTTGATGTTTTAAACACTTGTATTTATTCCACATGGAGGAAAGACAGAGGAAAAAGTGTTTTGGTGAGCATTCTTCATGCTGACACTCTGAAAAATGACTTCATTTGTTCTCATTAAAAGCTTAAAAATCCATGAATAAATAATAAAAAAAAGAGGAGGATGCTCCCCCATGCTGTTTGCATCATGTTATGAACATTTACTGTACAGGAATAAACCAAATATTAAAGAAGCATAAGCACTGTGGATCGTGGTTCGACCCAGACTTCCAGACTTCTCAACCTACTGCTGGCTGATTCAGTGTGTCTTTTGAAACTTTGAGATGAGAGTTCATGTAATTAACTAAAGATGGTGTGTGTGGTTCTGCTGCTTCTGAATCGCTGAACTCTTTGGATTCGCTTCAGAACTTCAGAAAAACAGAGAAGAAAGGAAAAAGAGTGAAAGCAACGGGAAGCTCTAAGCACCAATCCCTGTGGTTTAATTATTTTAATTATCATCCTCTTTCAGCTTTCCGTAAAAAGTGCCCATTAAAGGATGCCGGTCTGGGTTAATCTGATTTAAAAAAAAAAAAAACAAGATGGAGGGAAAGATAAAAGGCCACAGACGTCGGAGATAATCAGGGTAGTTAAAGCTGCTGTGTGTGAATGGGGACTCTTCTGAAAAATCTTCCTTTTAACCCACCTTTAACCTTGTTTCTGATTTCCCAGCATTTAAATGAGACCTTTTCTTCTCTCTGCAGTTGTTCAGGATTAAATTTTACATTCGTGGGAAAATGGCGGGACAACGTTTTATTGCTGCGATGTGTAAAGGTTTGGCTAAACACTAATTTGTCAGTTTATTCACAGGTATGGTATCAGCAAACGATCTGTAGCATTACAAAATAGCTAAAAATTCTTTGCTGGACAATTTTACGATATCGAATATTGCTGTTTTTATGAATCAAGCTGTAGGGAAAATGGCATTTTGATATTATGATCCTTCAGCAGTTTAATGCTCCTCTGGTTTTTTTTTTTGTTTTTTCTGGCTTGATGCGACCTTTTCAGTTTGTCTTAAACGTCCAGTTCAATCCATATTTAACGCCTTTTCATCAGGGTGTCAGCTGCAACCCAAACACTTTTACAAACTTTGTTGTGATGGACACACGACATCCATTCACTGAAAGTTACACTCCCTTCAGCTCAGCTCGAGATCCTGCCTAAAAACCTGCTCAGGTGTTTCCACCAGGCATGAAAAGAGCGAGAGAAAGCTCCACTTTCTGAATAAATCAAGCCGAAGCAATATCCTGCACGTGTAGAGAGATGGACGCGAGCCCATGTAATATTAAAGCGCCATGTCTGGCAACGCTAGCAGTGCCACTCCTTTCATTGCTCCTGCTCTCGCCGCTTCCCGGCCATCGGCTCTTTCCTCAAGGTGACACTTCAAAGCGGGCACGCAGACGTGGAAGGCCTGGCTGCCAGCATGGCGCCAACCCCCACTCCGTCTCTTCCCCCGCAACTCCTCCGCCTCAAACAGGCGCCTGCTAACCCCCCTGGGCCGGGTCAGCGCCAAGATCCACACCACTCACCACTCGGGAGCCACTGTCAAAGTCTGCCTCATAGGCTTAATTAATAAAACTGCGTTCCTATTGCAGACACTCAGAGAAGAAGGAGAGAGAGACAGAGACAGAGAGAGAGACAGAGTGCTGGCTGGCGTTCAGTCCACTGGTCCCATGTGTTGCACAAGGAAAATAGTAGAAGATGGAGATCTAGTAGAAATTGGCATTCTTCATGTCTATTATTCCCCTGTATTTTAGTCTGCTGGCGTTTGCAGTTTGAAATGCTCATGTTTGGTGCTTTCAACTTGGCATCTTCTGGGACATGTTTAAAAAACATTTCAAAATTAATTTTTGGATTTGAGGTGCAAGTCAACAAGAAACCCGATGTACTTGGTGTCAGGATCCTATAAGATAATCAAGCAGACCAGCTAGCTCTCGCCGCAACCCACCATGCCAGTCCAGGTCCAAACATTCTGACAAATAATGTCTGACAGATATTGATTACAGCTCTCACCCACTCAGTAACTTCTTTATCCTGGTCATGGTTATGGTGGATCCAGAGTCGAGGAACATTGGGCATAATGTTGGAATATACCCTGAATGGGATTCTGGTCCTCACACATTCACACCTAGGGGCAATTTATCTTAGCTAATCCACCTACTGGTGTTTTTCCTGGAGGTGGGAGGGAGAACCTGAAGGAGACCCATGAAGACAAGGGAAGAACATGCAAAACTCCACAGAGCCAGTAAACTGACCTCAGGATGGATCTAGGAACCCTGGAGCCATGAGGGTGCACTGCGCTGCCTTTGACTATGGCTCTGCTTACAAAATGATCTTACTAGTCTTAATTAGCTAGTGATCAGAAGTTTGTACGTTCAGATCTCAGGACTACCAGAGAATCATTGTAAGGCCCTTGTGCAAGACTACTAACCCTCCAATGGTATTTTTCCTCAACTATAAGCCCCAGATGCTAATAATTTCAAATTATGACACTTGAGGACTTTGGGGTGGTTTTACTGATATTTGTTATGAAACTAAAACCTTGTTCAAAAGAACACAAAAGCAGCTTCGCTACAAATGAGATCGAATTCAACCATGGTAGCGGTAGCTAGCTTGAAACCCAAGGTCTAGCTTGCAGGCTAGCATGATAAGTGAATATACAGATAATGTAAACTCAGCAGAACTGACAAACATTTCAACATGGAATGCAGTTGACTTGAGAGAAAATCCCAACAAGGCTGAACTTGAGACACATCCCTATGTCAAGATCTTGTGAACTCCCTGGAGAACTCTTGGATCACACCATCAAACAATATACAGAACCGTGTTATAATTCTGTAAAGCCAATTATCCATATCTCTTCATATTGCTAACCTGAATTGGTTACACATGTTGCTTCTTTATGATATTAGAGAAATCGTGCTATTTCTTTCCACAGAAGCCATCCAGATGCTTGTTTAGCACCTTTAGGTCCCTTGACATCTTGAGACTGGACTAATGCAACTCAGTCCTGGAAGGTCTTCCCTGGTGTGCCATCAACCTCTAAACTGATCCAGAATGCAGCTCCACAGCTTGGTTATAATTGGCTCATGTTCTTCCATGTCACCTTATTGCTGCGTTTTATCCACTGACTTTATATTTAAAATGCTGATGGTTGCCTATAAGGCCAAAAACGGACCAACACTTACCTGGAAGCACTTATCAAACCCGACCCACCACCAGGTTCCCTTTCAGCCTTTAGCATAGCTTGACTTAACCCGACATCCTCGAGATACACGAAATGGCCAAAGGTTTGCGGACACCTGACGATAACACTAATATGTGCTTTTTGAACATCCTATTCAAGATTTAGTCCCCTTTTGATGTTATAATAAGCTCCACTACTCTGAGAAGGCTTTTCTTTAGATTTTGGAGCATGGCTGTGGGGATTTATCCATTCAAGAGCATTCATGAGGTCAGGCACTGAAGTTGGATGAGAAGGACTAGGATGCAATCAGTGTTCTAGTTCATCCAAAAGGTGTTCAGTGGGCTTGAGGTCAGGGCTTTGTGCAGACCACTTGAGTTCTTCCAGTTCAACCTTACCAAACCATGTTTTAATGGAGCTTGCTTTGTGCACAGGAGCATTGCCGTGCTGGAAGAGGTTTGGGCAACATAGTTCCAGTGAAGGGTAAATTGTAATTCTACAGCAAAGACATTATATATAATTGTGTGCTTCGAAGTTTGTGGCAACAGTCTGGGGAAAGACCACATATAATCAGGTATCCACAAACCTTTGGACATAGGCCATGTCAAAGGAGACATGCATCAAGAGTCTTTTCTGCCCTTTCAACCAGGAACTTCTACTACCAGTCTGAACAGGTCTGAAGACCCACCTCTTTACCAAGCAATAAATACAAATGGAACCCCCCCAAAAACAACAAACCCAAAATTTTTGTTGCTGTACCAACTTCTAATAATGATAATGGGGTTTTAGCTTGATAGTCTTCTTAGACCCTGACCTCTTTGTGCTAGCATGACGATATATATTGATGAAGACTACAGTGAACTTCTGTAGGCTAAGTCACAAATAAAAAAAAAGAAAAGGTAATCCTAGCATATATCAAAGCTGTATATTTAACAGTGATTCCATGAAATCGAGTCGTACATGAGCTGTTAGCTGACGAGGCGCGTAGCACCGAGTCTGCTATAAGCCATGTATGACGAGATTGAGTGGAATAACTGTTTTATTCTATCCACATTCACTGGATTTTGAGAAACAGAGCATTTTTATTTTTTGCAAATTCTATAAATAAAAACTTTATACAAAGTGTCTGACAAAATCATTTCTGCTTAGAGTATAAACAAACTGGCGAAATGGCAGGAGCAATTTGTGAAAAATGCTCTAATAATAATTCTTGAAAAAAATATAAAAAAGATTTTTTCCTACCATCAAATACTTTTATTCCATATTTTGTTGCTTTTTAAAAAAAAAAAATGTTTTTTAGGGTTTTGTTTTCGAGTAGAGTTTTTATTTTGTCCTTGGTTGGTTCAGCAACACCCTCCGCCATTTTGTTTTTCTCTACTCACGGTATATGAGCTGATAGCCTTGTAGTAGAGTAGCCAATCAGAACATGCGATTGCTCATATCCAGTGAATGTGAATAGAATAAATGACAATATAACTTCAGCATACTCCAAAAGGCAAAAAAAAAAAAAAATCAAAACAAAAACTATAAAGTATCCTTGAAATCAAATACAAGACTGTTTTCTTTTAAGATAAATTCCAGTCGCATTAAGTGGTACAGTATTTAGGTTAACGGGCGGCATGGTGGTGTAGTGGTTAGCGCTGTCGCCTCACAGCAAGAAGGTCCTGGGTTCGAGCCTCGTGGCCAGTGAGGGCCTTTCTGTGTGGAGTTTGCATGTTCTCCCCGTGTCCGCGTGGGTTTCCTCCGGGTGCTCCAGTTTCCCCCACAGTCCAAAGACATGCGGAGGCGAAGTGGCCAAGTGGTTAGAGCGCTTGACCACTAAGCGAACGGTCCCCGGTTCGAGCCTCGGCTCGACGGGGATCTGGGGCTCGCTCCCTGTCCACCCAGCAGTGAATGGGGACCTGGTGGAAACACTGGGGGAAGTAAGGCGGCGAGGAAAGGAACTGGCCACCCTACCTCACTATGCCGATGGCCCAGGACAAGTGCGCTCTCTAACAGGCACTCCCCCAATGTACGAATCGTATATGGGACCCTCTCTTCTTCTTCCAAAGACATGCAGGTTAGGTTAACTGGTGACTCTAAATTGAGCGTAGGTGTGAATGTGAGTGTGAATGGTTGTGTGTCTATGTGTCAGCCCTGTGATGACCTGGCGACTTGTCCAGGGTGTACCCCGCCTTTCGCCCGTAGTCAGCTGGGATAGGCTCCAGCTTGCCTGCGACCCTGTAGAACAGGATAAAGCGGCTAGAGATAATGAGATGAGATGAGTATTTAGGTTAAATTTGTTGACAGAGGACAAAAGTAAAATGTAATTTTCTACTTAATACAGAGATTTTCAGTATTCAGGAAGCATTATGTATAAGCTCAGTTAGTTAGTGTTACTAATTTAGCTCTACTGCAAAACTTTTAGTCTTGGAACCTGCACGCTAGCTAGCTTAGCCAATGCTTATGACGAACAAAATTATTGAGGTAGTTTCTGATTTTATTTTGATTTACTTTGCTGTTAAATAAATCTCTAAGAATATGAGAACACATATAGAGACAGATAACGACATTCTACTTTCATCTACCTTTGACAAATGCTAGTTTGTTTACTAGGGTAGCAATATAAAGGTGCTTTTTTGAAGTTTCTTTGGCGTTCGAAATTTAAAATGGCATGGCATGTGTGAATGTGTGTGAACGGTGTCTGGTATTTGCATGACGCTGATGGATTACTGTCCCACTGTGGATAGCAGAAACATCACAGATTTATTAGAAGGCAAGACAAAGAAAGGGAGAAGGTGTGCATATGTTAATCAACCAATTGAATGTTGATCAAAAGCTCGAACATGGTGAGCCTCGATGATTGCCCCGGGCAAATACAAACTCTCCAGTGCTAGTGTGGTAGTGTTTAGAGTTAGTGATATACAACTGTGGAAATCAATAGACACAGTATGAGGGGGAACTAGCTTACAAGATGATGAGACTGTTCTGTATATCTGCTATAAGTGCGTTAATATTAAAAGTCACTACTGTAATATCAAACATAACTCCAGATGCATACCTCTACTGCAAATGAAGATCCCAAGAGTGTCGTCTCCGTGGTTTCCACAAAAATAATGCAGTGCATGCTGCAAGAAGACAACGATCCAAAACACAAAATCAAGATGGACATGTTGCGAAAATTTGACCTGTAATATTTATGATACTGTTTACACTCACCGGTTACTTTATTAGGAACACCCACCCACCCATCTATCCATCCATCCATCCATCCATCCACCTGCAGCGGTTTTATGCAGTTTTCTAATCAGCTAATCCCTCGACAGCAGCACAATGCATCATGTCATGCAGATACAAAACAAGAGCTTCAGTTAATGTTCACGGTGTTCAAACGTCAGAATGGGAAAAATTGCGATCTCAAAGTGTGACTTTCTTTCACTGTCATATGGGTGTTGGTTTGAGCCAGATGGACTGGTTTGAGTATTTCAGAAACTGCTGATCTCCTGGGGTTTTGACACACAACAATCTCTAGAGTTTACACAGAATGGTGCGGAAAAACAAAAAACATCGAGTGAGTGAGTGACAGTTCTGTGGGTGGAAACAAACACCTAAGAGAGGTCAGAGGAAAATAGCCAGATTGTTTTGAGCTTTTTTTGCCAGGAAGGATATCGCGACTCATAGCAACTCTTTACAATCGTGGTGAGCAGAAAAGCATCTCAGCATGCAACAGCAGACAGAAGACCACATTGGGGTCCACTCCTGCAGCGAAGAACAGGAATCTTAGACTCAAGAAGAAGTTTGTCTTAAAGTGGCTGGTGAGTGTGTATTATGATGTATGACAGCTACTGTACCTTTTGATCACCATTTATTATTTTAAGGACTTATTTTAGCTACGTATTGCTACTAGGATACAGGAGAAACCTGAAAGCTACACTTCTTTCTCAGCTAAAGCAATGTTTAATCCAAAAATGAATAAAATGTACTCGATGGAAAAGGCAGTTCACTGAAGGGGAAAGGACATGGTATGTTGGTACATACAAAGTGTGAATTAGCTTCTGGTAGTGGTTATTTTTACTTCATGGCGACTTTATTAGCTGAATTTGCCTTGTGAATTAACACATTTCGTCTTGTGAGCCAACAGAAAACAAGAAGGTGGGGTTGCGGTTTGTTTGGTTGGTAAAAAAAAAGGACGTGTTGCTTATCATTATTAAGTAGTGCTTGCAAGTGCTTGGTACATATTTGTTTAAAAAAAAGTACTATTTTGTTTGCTTGCTTGTTAGGTGTGTGGTACCTCTGGTTTTATTATCCCCCACCCAAACAAAGTTTGGCGGGGGATATAGAAATGGGTTCCTTCCTTCCTTCCGTCCATCTGTCCGTCCATCCGGTCACGTTTTCATTTCCAGGCCATATCTTTAAAACTACTGAACATATCTTCATGAAACTTTGTATACATTTCAAGCAACATGTGAACTGGTGCCTTTTGCTATTTTGGATTTTTGGAAAAAAAAAGAAGTATTTTTCAAATTTTTATATAAAAAATAGATTTTGACTTAGGGGCGGCACGGTGGTGTAGTGGTTAGCGCTGTCGCCTCACAGCAAGAAGGTCCTGGGTTCGAGCCCCGGGGCCGGCGAGGGCCTTTCTGTGTGGAGTTTGCATGTTCTCCCCGTGTCCGCGTGGGTTTCCTCCGGGTGCTCCGGTTTCCCCCACAGTCCAAAGACATGCAGGTTAGGTTAACTGGTGACTCTAAATTGACCGTAGGTGTGAATGTGAGTGTGAATGGTTGTCTGTGTCTATGTGTCAGCCCTGTGATGACCTGGCGACTTGTCCAGGGTGTACCTCGCCTTTCGCCCGTAGTCAGCTGGGATAGGCTCCAGCTTGCCTGCGACCCTGTAGAAGGATAAAGCGGCTAGAGATGATGAGATGAGATGAGATTTTGACTTAGTTTCTAAGAACAATGTTCGTTTCCAGAGCATATATTCAAAACTATTCATGGTACGGATTTGAAACTTGGTATACATGTTAACAAGGTGATGTAGATGTGCCTTTTCATACTAAGAAATTTGAGAAATTAAAATTTTTTGTGTTTCCATGGAAACAATTTCAGACTTGGTCTCTTAGGTTAGTCTTAGGGGTAGGTTTTGTTTCCAGAGCAGAACTTGAAAACTATGAGCGGTACGGTCTTGAAAGTTGGTATATGTGCTGATTAAGTAATGTATAAGTGCCTTTTGATACTAAGAACTGTGATAGATTTTATTTTATCTCACCTGGACCAAAGGTCCGGTGGGTTTATGCCATGGGCTGCTGAGGTCAGTGTAAAGAGGTAGGGTTGGTTTCCTGCAGCAGAACTTGAAAAATGTGACAAATAATATCTTGAAACTTGGTATATAGTTAGTATATGGGGGGGGGGATAGATGACTGTCTTCTTGTTGTTACTATATTAAAATGCATATACTGTAGTAGGTTTTTAAAATGACATTTATGTAAGTTACCTTATATATGAATTATAAGTCCATTGGATAGCTTGTATCCTGAATTTAAAAAAAAAATAGACTAGCCTTTTCTTTTACAGTGTTGCTCGAAGTTAATTTAAGACTCGCTGAGTTTTTCCTCCTACCTGTTCTCCTGAGCTGCTAATCAAATCCACCCCCTACCATAACTGTGTAAAGCCAGACTGAAAAGTCACTTTGATATCAACTGATGTGGACCTCAAAGTACAAATGATTGCAGTGCCTCTTCCCCCTGCAGGAGCTCGAATCCTCCGTCACTTTGCCGCCGCGATCTGTTTCAGGCCAGCTTTCCGTAGGCACACCTGCATTTCCCTCTGGAGTACAGTACACACACTCCGGAGCCAGAGCTCCCAGAGGAACGGATGTCACTTTGAGTCATCTTCTTCCTACCCAGCTGAATGCACTTTATGTTTTTCCCTCGGAGACATCCGTGTGTGCTTCTTCGAGCTCACACACTATTCTTGGCATAAATATGTAATTAGTAGCTTACAATTAGGGATATTCTGCCTGTTAGCAGGGGATATTAGCATCCCTCTTAAGTGTCACTCTCTTTATGGAAGAAATGGCTTTCTCTGAATAATTCACGCATAATGAATTCCGTAAATTGTTTTTCATTGAGTTTTGTAAATGAAACAACTTAACTTTCCCCCCCTGTAGCTTAGCATCTTTTAACGCTGTCTCACTTGGACTTAAGATTGCGTCTAAACTGGTAGTTGATGCTAATCCCCTCAGGCTAACGTCTGATAGTACTTATCATTTTTATTTGTTTATACATCCATTAATTTGCATAAACGGCATGGAACTTTGCCAGGCCTCTGAATGCTCAGTTTCTCCCTCGGCAGGGCATTTAGATTTTGCTAGAAATGTGCCCTGCGTACCAGGGTGGCACGCTACATGCTATCTGCTCCTACTACTTCGTCTGTGAGTGTCAGCTAAAAGGACCTCGTACTTCACTTCTGATGAATCACTTCAGGGCTGTTAAGCGGATAGAGCGTTTAATTAGTGCGTAAGTGAAATAGTCTGTAACTGAATCATAATGTGTATGATGCGCTTTTTGTCTCACCCCCCTGCAGATACATCTCGTGTAACCCTTAAGAGATTTATGGTTCGACCGAGGCTGAGGATCAGAGAGAGCACAGGATGCCTCGGGCCGCTGCTACCAAGAACACTTTGTAAGTTTGTCATTCAACTGACTTTTTTTTTTCTTTTTTTAGGTTATGAAAATAAATGTCATACTGTGCTCATCATCCACTGAATTGTATACATATCAGAGAGCTAGATAGGTGACAGAAGGCGCACTGTTGTAAGCCACAGCTATAGCGGCACACGCTCTCCAGAAGTAAGCATCCCCCATAGTTTTGCATTGATTTTGTAAGCCAGTGGTTTAAAGCTAGACAGCCTTTCAGATTTTTTAAGTGTAGGTCATAAAAATAATTTTCCCGACACCCAATTATTTTTGTTTAGTGGACTGAAAGCTACTGAATTTGAATCACAGACTTTCAATTTTATTATTTTTTTAAAATAGAACAATTAATGAATTTATCTCTACATGGCCCTAACTTCTCCGCTATTTTTTCCTGCTTCACCATGACCCAATACAAGATGCTGCGTCATGCATCACATGGTGGTGGGCTTTCCCCGTTCGCGCAAGGCATTGTGGGATACAAATTTGAAACAGGAGAGAAAAATGGAGGACGTGAGTGTGTGAATGAAACGTGAAAGACCGACTACAGTAACGGAAAGAAAGCGAGAAGAAAAGACGTTATGTTATATACGAAGGAAAGGAAACGCAGGACCAAACTAATAAATATCGGCGCTCAGCGAGCACCTCGGTGTGATCAGCTGTTCGTTTAGCGACAGAATGATGGAACTGTCAGTGCACGCTCAAAGGTAAACCTGGAGATGGCAGTAATGCAACACTGTGGATGCCAGCTGCCGTAAAACCCAAAAGAAGAAGAAGAACAGGAGGAGGTAAACCTGCGCATGCGCACACGGACTTCTTCTGTCTGCTTGACTGCGCAAAGCAAGTGATTTCATGCACATTATTTGCTCAGGAATCCCCTCAAATGAAATAACTTCCCAGCGACAGAATGGCCTGATATTTTGTGAGATATTATAGAAATAAACAATGACCACATTTCAGAGGGAACTAAATTTCACCGATTTTATGAAATCGAAAGGCCGTCTAGCTTTAATCTCCTTCCTCCTTATCTGTAGCCGCTTTATCCTGTTCTACAGGGTCGCAGGCAAGCTGGAGCCTATCCCAGCTGACTACGGGCGAAAGGCAGGGTACACCCTGGACAAGTCGCCAGGTCATCACAGGGCTGACACATAGACACAGACAACCATTCACACTCACATTCACACCTACGGTCAATTTAGAGCCACCAGTTAACCTAACCTGCATGTCTTTGGACTGTGGGGGAAACCGGAGCACCCGGAGGAAACCCACGCAGACACGGGGAGAACATGCAAACTCCGCACAGAAAGGCCCTCGCCGGTCACGGGGCTCGGACCCGGACCTTCTTGCTGTGAGGTGACAGCGCTAACCACTACACCGCCGTGCCGCCACTAGCTTTAATTGTAAGATAATTTAAGAGAGGATGTGGTTTCAGATAACATGATTTCAAGCCCCAGCATCCAGCACAGCCAAGCTGCCCCTGTTATATTCTTGAGTCCGGACATTAACTCTGTTTACACCAGGAATACCATATCATGATTCCTAACAAGCTAGGATATGTAAAGAAAATAATTTCACTGTATTGTACTTAACTGTCTTACACACATGACAAAATAACAACATTTATTCTATCCACATTCACTGGATATGAGCTCTGATCGCGTGCTCTGATTGGTTACTCTCCTACTAGGCTATCAGCTCATATACCGCAAGTAGGGAAAAACAAAACGGCGGAGCATGTTGCTGAACCAACCGAGGACGAAATAAAAACTCTACTCGAAAACAAAACCACAAAAAATACAAAAAACAAGCAAAAAAAAAAAAGCCACAAAATATGGAATAAAAGTATTTGATGGTAAGAACGTATCTTGTTTTTTACTTTTCTAGAATTATTATTATAGTATTTTTCAACACTAACTAACTGAGCTTATACATAATACTTCCTGAATACTGAAAATCTCTGTTTTAAACAGAAAATTACATTTGACTTTTGTCCTCTGTCAACAAATTTAACCTAAATACTGTACC
The DNA here is from genome assembly GCF_027579695.1 of Neoarius graeffei. Lineage (NCBI taxonomy): Eukaryota > Metazoa > Chordata > Actinopteri > Siluriformes > Ariidae > Neoarius > Neoarius graeffei. The sequence continues at coordinate 7,200,162 of NC_083580.1, forward strand.
ACTTAATGCAACTGGAATTTATCTTAAAAGAAAACAGTCTTGTATTTGATTTCAAGGATAATTTATACTTTTTTTTTTGCCTTTTAGAGTATGCTGATGTTATATTGTCATTTATTCTATCCACATTCACTGGATATGAGCTCTGATCGCACGCTCTGATTGGCTACCCTACTACTAGGATATCAGCTCATATACTGTGAGTAAAGAAAAACAAAATGGCGGAGCATGTTGCTGAACCAACCGAGGACGAAATAAAAACTATACTTGAAAGCAAACCCCTCCAAAAATAAAAAAAGCAATAAAATATGGAATAAAAGTATTTCATGGTAAGAACGTATTTAAACATTTTTTTTCAATAATTATTATTATAGCATTTTTCACAAATTGCTCCTGCCATTTCACCGGTTTGTTTACATTCTAAGCGGAAATGATTTTGTCGGACATTTTGTGTAAAGTGTTTATTGATCGAATGTGGATAGAATAAAACAGTTATTCCATTCAATCAGGGCGGCACGGTGGTGTAGTGGTTAGCGCTGTCGCCTCACAGCAAGAAGGTCCGGGTTCGAGCCCCGTGGCCGACGAGGGCCTTTCTGTGTGGAGTTTGCATGTTCTCCCCGTGTCCGTGTGGGTTTCCTCCGGGTGCTCCGGTTTCCCCCACAGTCCAAAGACATGCAGGTTAGGTTAACTGGTGACTCTAAATTGAGCGTAGGTGTGAATGTGAGTGTGAATGGTTGTCTGTGTCTATGTGTCAGCCCTGTGATGACCTGGCAACTTGTCCAGGGTGTACCCCGCCTTTCGCCCGTAGTCAGCTGGGATAGGCTCCGGCTTGCCTGCGACCCTGTAGAACAGGATAAAGCGGCTACAGATAATGAGATGAGATGAGATGATATGCAACTTGTTGACGAGAAACATCCTCCACCCAGAAGACCTCTCTTTAAAGGAACAGTCCACCGTACTTCCATAATGAAATATGCTCTTATCTGAATTGAGACGAGCTGCTCCGTACCTATCCGAGCTTTGCACGACCTCCCAGTCAGTCAGACGCAGTCAGACGCGCTGTCACTCCTGTTAGCAATGTAGCTAGGCTCAGTATGGCCAATGGTATTTTTTGGGGCTGTAGTTAGATGCGACCAAACTCTTCCGCGTTTTTCCTGTTTACATAGGTTTATATGACCAGTGATATGAAACAAGTTCAGTTACACAAATTGAAACGTAGCGATTTTCTATGCTATGGAAAGTCCGCACTATAATGACAGGCGTACTAACACCTTCTGCGCGCTTCGGCAGCGCATTGATATCTGAGCTCCGTATCAATGCGCTGCTGAAGTGCGCAGAAGGTGTTAGTACGCCTGTCATTATAGTGCGGACTTTCCATAGCATAGAAAATCGCTACGTTTCAATTTGTGTAACTGAACTTGTTTCATATCATATAAACCTATGTAAACAGGAAAAACGCGGAAGAGTTTGGTCGCATCTAACTACAGCCCCAAAAAATACCATTGGCCATGCTGAGCCTAGCTACATTGCTCACAGGAGTGACAGCGCGTCTGACTGCGTCTGACTGACTGGGAGGTCGCGCAAAGCTCGGATAGGTACGGAGCAGCTCGTCTCAATTCAGATAAGAGCATATTTCATTATGGAAGTACGGTGGACTGTTCCTTTAAGACGTAAGCAGCTTTCTATTGGATTGTTACAAAGCACTGGCACTGGAGACTCCTTACATAAATAAAAATGTAAAAAAAACCCCTCTCTTAACACAAAACTTCATCTTATCAGTAACAGAATTAGCTGTTACTACAGAAACACTTCCTGACCAATCAGAACCGAGAATTCAACACTCCTAAAGAAAGGTACTGCGTACTTTAAGTATTGCGTATATTACACAGATCACACAGGACTAACGGACATTTTGAGCTTTAATGTGAGGATGAGAACTCTGAAAAAAAGGGAACTAATTGTCAAAGCCCTTTACCCATAGTGAGATCATGTTGAGGATGCAGAATGTGTTCCAGTTGATCATTAATCATTAATTATTAATTTTTACGACATGCCACCGAATACAAGCAATTTCTGACTCCTTTAATTATCTGGCAGTCATTTTTCAAACGAAAAGAATCTGGAGAAACATCAGCACTTCTGAATAACTGTGGCTGTGGATTAATGTATGAGGCGGACGCCTCGGTTCTGCTAAACGTATCTCTCATTAGTGTCCTGTGATAAAGTGCAGTACCCTGGCACGCACGCCGCTTGAAGCTAATGAAGGTTGGCTACTCCACGCTCATGTAAGCATTCACACTTTCCCATTGAACAGCATGCTGTAAAAATGTGCAAAACTGTGTAACTGAACTGCAGCATAAAACATAAGATTTTGTCCTTAATTTCTTTTTTGTTAATTCATAAGCCTACTTATTATTTTACCTGAAAGATCGGCATCTTTTTTTTAATTATATTTTGGAGAAATGTCCAGAGCTATTGCCAGAAACCAGTGTTGTAGTCGAGTCACTAAACCTCGAGTCCGAGTCCAGTCTCGAGTCCCCAGTGTTCAAGTCCAAGTCTCATCTCATCTCATCTCATCTCATTATCTCGAGATTGCTTTATCCTGTTCTACAGGGTCGCAGGCAAGCTGGAGCCTATCCCAGCTGACTACGGGCGAAAGGCGGGGTACACCCTGGACAAGTCGCCAGGTCATCACAGGGCTGACACATAGACACAGACAACCATTCACACTCACATTCACACCTACGGTCAATTTAGAGTCACCAGTTAACCTAACCTGCATGTCTTTGGACTGTGGGGGAAACCGGAGCACCCGGAGGAAACCCATGCGGACACGGGGAGAACATGCAAACTCCGCACAGAAAGGCCCTCGCCGGCCCCGGGGCTCGAACCCGGACCTTCTTGCTGTGAGGCGACAGCGCTAACCACTACACCACCGTGCCGCCCCAAGTCCAAGGCATTAAAGAAAATTTCGAGTCGGGTCTGAGAACAAGACTCCAATTGCACCATTTGACGGTGGCTGTTTTATCACCATTAACATTAGCTTGTTCCTGAACATGACGTATGAACAGGTGAATGCGCTTTTCTTTATCAGGGAGTGTGAAGTATTCTGTCCGAGATGGTTGGGAGACGGATGTAAGTGCAGAAGGTGTGTTTATTGTTACGTACAAGTGAAGACGGTAAACAATCCAGAACGGCGGGCGAAATCATAAAACAGTGAAACAGGCGATTGGTCGAGCGAGGCACAAACAGGCTATCGTAGACTCGGCAGAATCAAAGACGAGAAACAGGAAATCAGGGATCAGGAAACCAAACAAGGAAATAAGGCTCGGTAATGTATCAGCAGGGGCGGCACGGTGGTGTAGTGGTTAGCGCTGTCGCCTCACAGCAAGAAGGTCCGGGTTCGAGCCCCGTGGCCGGCGAGGGCCTTTCTGTGCAGAGTTTGCATGTTCTCCCCGTGTCCGCATGGGTTTCCTCCGGGTGCTCCGGTTTCCCCCACAGTCCAAAGACATGCAGGTTAGGTTAACTGGTGACTCTAAATTGACCGTAGGTGTGAATGTGAGTGTGAATGGTTGTCTGTGTCTATGTGTCAGCCCTGTGATGACCTGGCGACTTGTCCAGGGTGTACCCCGCCTTTCGCCCGTAGTCAGCTGGGATAGGCTCCAGCTCGCCTGCGACCCTGTAGAAGGATAAAGCGGCTAGAGATAATGAGATGAGATGAGATGAATGTATCAGCAATGCAACTCAATACTTCGCAAAGTAAGTGTGTTTTCACAGTTTTTATATAGACGTGCTGATTGCGCCTTAATCCTGTGCAGGTGCGAGTTGTTTACAGCGCACCTGCGAGAGTCCACGTGGCGCGCACGCTGACCGGAGAACCCCCGAGAGTCTATCTGATGCAGGTGTGACACTCTTGCATGAAATTAGTATAAAAATGAATGCAGATATAAATATCTTATGCCAAATGATTATGGTATGTTACAAAAAATAAAGAAAAAATCTGAGTCCTCGTCTCCAGTTTACGAGTCCGAATGCAGTTAATACGAGTCCGAATGCACGAGTCTGAGTCCAAATCCGAGTCATCAGTGCTCAAGTCCAAGTCGAGTCATGAGTCCTTAAAATTAGGGCATGAGTGGGACTCGAGTACTACAAGCCTGCCTGCCAGAAACTCTACATTTGCCAATTATCAGCTTCTCATCTCTGCAAGGGATGATGTTTGTTCATTTAATTATAATGACTTTTACTTTTTTATAAAATTACCTTCTATCTTATTCGAGTAACTTTTGATTTGTCGAATCTTTTTAAAATGATTGTTATCTCTGAAAGCCTCGACACGTTTTTTTTTCCTGCAGTTCACTTGTACCAATATTGTACAATTAAACTATCTTTTTAGACATTTGATATAATATTTTATCGTATTGATAAGCACATTTATTTATCCATTTTAATCATTATTAGTTTGATTATTCTTACTTTTAGACTTATGGTATGTTTGATGGTAGATGATCTAGCAAAAGCCTAATAGATTTACTTCCTCCACCTGCACGTAGTCCTTTATTGTTGTCATTATTTTTGTCTTTTTTATGTGTGAAATAAATAAAAGCAAAAGAAACAAAGACTTTAGATGAGTAAATGTTTTGTGCAGATAATACTGTGTAGCTCCTCACATTTAATCACAACAATATAACACAAATTTGTAATTTAAAAAAAAAAAACTTTTAAAATAACAATATTCGGTAAAAGAAATAGTGCAACATGGGTAATTTTTGTACATACAGGACACATTTCGATCGAATAAAAACGTGTTCTGTTCCCTTCTAGCGGGTTTCATTCATCTGGTTCGATATGCAATACTGTTAGCATATCGCTTATCCTACGTGTATTACGTCACTCTACCCAATGGAGGATGAGCATTGAATATGGTTTACGATATTGCATGATTGTCAGGACGACATGACGTCACGCGTCGGAGATGTAAAACCTCCGTGCTAGCGAGTGACTGTAACAATTTGTAAACAAACATGGCCGCCAGGTTTGCTTTGTTAAATACGGAAGATTTTGAGAGAATTTTGAAAGAGAGAGACGCGTTGAACACCCGAAAGGAATGTATAATAATAATAATAATAATAATAATAATAATAATAATAATAATATTGGCTGGCTTTTTTTCATGGTATATCAGATATATTTCATTCAGCTACTCGTCTTCGACTCATTCAGTATCCTGCTAGCTGAATGGAATATATCTGATATACCACTCTACGCCAGCCAATATTATTTAATTAAAGGTGAACTGAAGGAAAGTTTTTTATTATCAAAATTCTATTTATCTCATTTTATTAAATATCGGAATGCATTTTTGATCGCTATTTTGTCGCTGCTACAGCAAGTTAAGAGTGTTTGAAATATGCTCTGTAATATATCAGTCCATATGTTGAAGGAATGGCCGTAAACAAGATGCGTTGAGACCTGTGCGAGACATTGTAGGACGGAAGTAAAACGTACAGCGGAAATCAAAGTGACCGACATCTGCCAACGTTGTCAAAAGACGTGCGCGCCCTCCTTCGACGTAATCAAGCCGGAAGTTTTGTTTGCTTTGATAGCAATCAGGAAAGTTTGAAAAAAGTAGGCAGTAATCGTCATTTAAACTCGTTTTAGTGCAATATTTCGTTTGGAAAACAGTTTTCAAAATGGCGGCACTGACACCTGGCTGACACAAGTCCCGCACAAGTCTCGTGAAGATCGCGCGGGTAAGCGACGCCTGCCGTGGACCAAACAAACTAAATTCAACATGGCTAAAAACCGAATAGGCCGATAAGTATAATATTTAATTGCAATTAGTTGCCAATTAAGGTTACTAAAACCGAAAACGTAATTGAATAACACGTTAATTAAGAAATAAAGCAAGTTTAAAAATGACTTCAGTTCTCATTTAACTTCAATAGAAAGTGAGAGAACTGTCTATAGTTAATGTTAGATGTAACTGTAAAAAGATAAAACATATCACGTCATTCTTAAATAAGTAAGTGAATAAATAAATATTGGCGAATTGCTGTTGTATAAGAAAAATTAAACTTCAGAATGATGGAAAATAGTGAACATTGGGATGGTAAAAGTAATTGTGGTTCATATTACACCAACTCACACCATCCTACCATTTTTCTTTTTCTTTTCCCCCCTTTGTTTTTCTTTTAGTGAGTGTATGATTTGATATTTTATCTGCCGGTTGTGGCATAGCTCCGGACCCAGTTTTGGGCATCAGTTCCCTTCGGGCCTTGGTCCGCTGTGGGTGATAGCTGTGCTCCTCGCTATGGACTGCAGTGGGTTCGTTGCTCTTTTTCACATCAGGGTTGTCCAGTGCTCTATGCGGTGCTGCTTCTGTGCTTGGTGCGGTGTTCTGAGCGATGTTGCCCAGTGGTGTTGCGGTGGCTGTGCAGGTGGTGTGAGACGTACCTTCATGCACCTTTTGGTGGGACTGTGGGCAGCTATGCCACTGGAATTACATCCCGACCCTCTTTTGGTGGACTTTTTCTCTCATTGTAAAACAACTTTGGGTGTGAGAAAGATGCTATATAAGTTGAAATTATTATTATTATTATTATTATTATTATTATTATTCCATCATTGATTATTTTCCAATAACAGCATGCCCCTTTATGGTTTACTCCTTTATTCCCGTTAATAATAATATCATATCTGCATTAAAATGTTTACTCATTTCTTTTTACAGAGGCTTGATGTAAAATGCCCTGATCATGTGGAAATTAAGCTTCAGAGTTACATGAGAATAATTACACATGTTCACCGGGTGTACAAAATTGCTGCGACTGGATAGGATAGTCAACAGCATCATGAGGAACATCATTGTTACCTCTCTTTGTGTGTGTGTGTCTCTCTCTGTGTCTCCCTGTCTCTGTCTTTCCCCCACCCCTTCATGTCAGAGCAAATGCTTATTTATACTCTCAGGGAAAACAGCTGTTTGGAAGCACCAGTCGGCTGGGTGACAAAAGCATTGTGAATATGTAATGAGGCGAACACGGCGCCTGTCTCCATGCCCGGCAGGATGCCTTTGCTGTGCAAAAACAAATAAAGCAAACAAAATGAATGGCAGCCGTGGCAAAGTTTAACACGCTCAGTAATTACATTTAGCCGAGCAACAGAATGTGAGCCAGAATGAAACTTGCTGTTTTTCTGCGCCATGCTCTCTCTAGCCGGGCCACTCGGGCCACTCGGAGCATTTGTTTCCAATCAGTGCTCACTGCTGCAGAAGATATCGGACTATGCAGGGTGTCGGCTTATCCAGGCATGTGTCATAGTTCGTTCCATGGACTGGAGAAGGGGTTAAGATAATTGGAAGTGTGACCCGTCTACTTCTACATCGAATGAACAGTTTGTTGGAAGGTATTAGTTGTAACTAGATTTCCAACAGATATGGGAATAAAATGTAATTATAGCGACAAGCAGCGATGGAGGGCTCAAGCACCTCTGGTATACCAAATCTGGCATGAATCCAACAAACTGCCTAGGAGGAGAATGTCAAAATGTAACGTGTCAAAACGCACAAAACCAAAAACAACTCACTTCCTGTTGAGCATGGCTAATACAATGCACATTACAATTTTGTTCGTCTTGGGTCACCCCACACACCTACCAAATTTGACACGGATAGGTGAAACTATATACCGGGTAAATGTCTCAATGACATGTGGGGGTGCTATGGGGTCCCTTGGACACACCTGGGGCCAAGCCTCTATCCCTGAGTAGTGGTGGCCAGGACTGATGTGTGTACCAAATTTCAAGAGTTATCGCCCATGGGAACCACCTCAAAAATGGTCAAGTCTTCAAGAAAAAGAAGAAGTTGTTTAATAATAATAAGAATCCTTAGGAAAACAATAGGGCCTTGCATCTCGGTGCCGCGGTGGTGTAGTGGTTAGCGCTGTCGCCTCACAGCAAGAAGGTCTGGGTTCGAGCCCCGTGGCCGGCGAGGGCCTTTCTGTGTGGAGTTTGCATGTTTTCCCCGTGTCCGCGTGGGTTTCCTCCGGGTGCTCCGGTTTCCCCCACAGTCCAAAGACATACAGGTTAGGTTAACTGGTGACTCTAAATTGACCGTAGGTGTGAATGTCAGTGTGAATGGTTGTCTGCGTCTATGTGTCAGCCCTGTGATGACCTGGCGACTTGTCCAGGGTGTACCCCGCCTTTCGCCCGTAGTCAGCTGGGATAGGCTCCAGCTTGCCTGCGACCCTGTAGAAGGATAAAGCGGCTACAGATAATGAGATGAGATGAGATAATGAGATGAGATGAGATCTCGGTGCCGCTCCCTCTAGTGGACACCAGAGGCTGCGCACCTCCATTACTCGGGCCCTAATTATAGTGTTTTTAAGTAAAGAATGAAACAGTAAGAGGGCGGCATGGTGGTGTAGTGGTTAGCGCTGTCGCCTCACAGCAAGAAGGTCCGGGTTCGAGCCCCGGGGCCGGCGAGGGCCTTTCTGTGCGGAGTTTGCATGTTCTCCCCGTGTCCGCATGGGTTTCATCCGGGTGCTCCGGTTTCCCTCACAGTCCAAAGACATGCAGGTTAGGTTAACTGGTGACTCTAAATTGACCGTAGGTGTGAATGTGAGTGTGAATGGTTGTCTGTGTCTATGTGTCAGCCCTGTGATGACCTGACGACTTGTCCAGGGTGTACCTCGCCTTTCGCCCGTAGTCAGCTGGGATAGGCTCCAGCTTGCCTGCGACCCTGTAGAACAGGATAAAGCGGCTAGAGATAATGAGATGAGATGAGACACCAATGTGCCAATAGCTAACAATCATTTATTTATTAAAAAATGAAATGTTTTGCTTTTTAACCATTTATAGTTACATTTAACGTTGTGGAACACCTGTGAAACAAGTTAGTTCCTTTTATCACTTACGTTATAGTAGCTATAAACTGTCATTCCTTCACCAGCCTCTTCTCTCTCTTTAATACATTAATAAGACAAAAAAAAATGTCCTTTTACTTTGCTTTGGTCCTGATTCACCAGAATATTATGAAATTAAGGTATGAATGCTCCAGAGTGCCACTGAAGCTCTGCTTAGATTCATCCTCTGTAACATGCGGTTCCAGTCAGCCCTCTGGGGGGCCTCAGGGGCTGATATAGCTTTAATCATTAAAAAAAACACACACACAAGGCTCATGATTAGCTTATAAGTGGCAGGGTGGCTAATTTAGCTAATTGTATTGTCAAAAGGGGCTGATGGGGCAGCAGTAGTGAGGAGAGCAGGATCAGGATCAGAGAAGGGCATCACACAGCAGGCAGACCTCCATCCTCCATGGGGAGTAGAGGTGGGGGTCACAGCGATGGGACAGAGCCTCCTCCCCTCTGTCATTCTCTCTCAACCTGTTGAGAAGTGCCTCCCGGTGGCTCTTCCCCAGCCTGCTGTTCCAGCCTCCGTAACATCTGCTCCAATCTCCCATGTGTCCCCCTGCGAGGTGTGCATCCCCCCATCCACCCCCGCCTCTACAGATGTTGTGCTCCCTTGGTCCAGTGTGGGCGAGCGGATAGCGCCAGACCCGTTTGATGTGCGATGAAACAGAATGGAGCGAGCCACTCAGGGGTCTGGGAGCTTGGGGAGGTGAGTGGTGGAGTGATACAAGGTAGAACTAACTCATTATAATACCAATCAGATCTGCAGCTAAGAGTCGAGGTACCGGCTGATGTCTCGAGATGGCCACAAGATTGAAACAGACAAAGGTTGAGACTTATCTCAGGATGGACTCAGGACATTTCTAGACTGGTTTTCCATTAATTTATTCTTTAAAAACAATGACGTGGTGAACGAATGTGCTGGAAGTATCAGAAATGGTTAAAGCTGGTATGTTTATCCACTGAGATTGCATGGTTTAGATCAGTGTTGTAGTCGAGTCACTAAACCTCGAGTCCGAGTCCAGTCTCGAGTCCCCAGTGTTCAAGTCCAAGTCATTAAAGAAAATTTTGAGTCGAGTCCAAGAACAAGACTCCAAGCGTACTATTTGACGGTGGCTGTTGCTACCTTTATATGAAAACGTCTCTGCTACTGTGTTGCACGAACGTTACTACTTGACTGCCCCGTTTTAGTTAACAGGCTACAGATATAAAGCTTGTTCATTGCTCAGCAAGCCCCGCCCACTATCAACAAGACAAATAACATGAGAGAGGGTTAACACTAGCTAGTTCATCGCTCAGCAAGCAAGCTCCGCCCACTACGAACAGCGCAATGAACATAGCGTGCCACTTCCTTCTCTGGGTGGAGTCTTACCAAATGACGAATGAAGTTCGAAGTCGTCCCTGTCGTCTCCTCGATAGTTCTTCTACAGATGGAACACATACTGTAGCAGTGCATTTTTCCCACTGCACGAGAAGTCTGTATAAGCAAAGCGGACAATCCTAGCGGCGTTCTCTCCAGGCATTTTAGCGCCATTAACGTTAGTTTGTTCCTGAACATGACGTATGAACAGGTGAATGTGCATTCTTTTGCATGAAATTAGTATAAAAATGAATGTAGATATAAATATCTTATGCCAAATTATTATGGCATGTTACAAAAAATGAAGAAAAAATCTGACTCCTCGTCTCCAATTTATGAGTCCGAATGCAGTTAATGCACGAGTCCGAGTCCAAGTCATCAGTGCTCAAGTCCAAGTCAAGTCACAAGTCCTTAAAATTAGGCCACGAGTCGGACTCAAGTCTGAGTCCTGGACTCAAGTACTACAAACCTGATTTAGATTAGAACAGTGGTTCTCAAACTTTTTTCACCAAGTACCACCTCAGAAAATACTTGGCTCTCCAAGTACCACCATAATGACCAACATTAAAATACAGTAGTGTAGTAGGCCTAAGTATTCATTAAAACCAAGGCGAAGGTTTTATTTAACAAGTATATTTAATATTGTTGGCCACTGTAACATTACGCACAGTACTTTGAACAGTAACACTGTGTTTAAATCTAGGAAAATAAAACACTGTCCTTAAATAATGAATCAAATAAAATTAATTGCACATAAAAGTGAAAAACATTGTACTAAAATAAATATTGAGTTCTTAAAGATTAAATGAAAATGTACTTAAAAGTTCAATAACTGTACTGTACTTAAATGTTAAGTAAAAAAAAGTACTGTACTTGATGTACTTGAAAAAAATCAAAACAGGCTATGCATAGCTGCAGTTCTTGCCGTTTCTTTGTATTTTTCGTCATACTTCCTCCTCACTGATTTCTGCCGTTTGCTAGCAGTTCTGGGGCTGGTTTTGCCACTGTCGTTAGCATCTGCGCTCGGCTCACACATGTCCTCTTCAGTTCTCCCTCTCTCCTGATCCACGCTCGCATTCGCGGATTTAAGCCACGACAGTAATTTTGTCGTACTCGTCATAATTAGCAAAACCACCTCCACCTTTTCCCATCACAGCCTAGTCTACCAATGGCGGATAACCGTCTGTCAGCGGAACCAGCGGGAATGCGTACGTACCCTACGTATGGCTACCCAGAAGCACTTGCAAACTTTTTAAAATTATTAACTTAATTTGTATCTCCTTTCATTTTCTTGTCATCGGTTGATAAGATATTTTCATCCATTCGGATATTATGGATAGTATTTCACGTTTTATTTATTTATTTATTTATTTTATTTATATTTAATTAAGTAATTCTTTGGCGTACCACTAGAATGGAGCCCGCGTACCACTAGTGGTACGCGTACCACAGTTTGAGAATCACTGGATTAGAACATTCCCTCTTCAGCTGACATCTTGATCTTTCACCAAGAAGTCAGTCTACCCAAATGTCCCAATTTTACAAGCAGACCACTTGAGTTCTTCCACTCCAACCTTGGCAAACCAGATCTTCAGGGTGCTCACTTGGGCAGAGACATTGTCATACTGGAACAGATTTGGGCCTCTTGGTTCCACTGAACAGAAACTGTAAAGCTACAAAGACATCATATACAACTGTGTGCATTCAACTGTGTGGCAACAGTTCGGGGAAAAAAACCACATAGTGTGATGTGTGATGCTGAGGTGGCCTGTTGTTCTGCTGGGTTTTGCAATCCCTTCCAGGAGCTTTCTATATCTTCTAAACAGTCTAATCATATTTTGTCTCGATCTCAAGCAGCCTACACACTATAATGGTGAAACACTGCAAAAAATGATATCTTAGCAAGTGAAAATATCTTGAAAATAGTTGAAACAATCTAGCATTTCCTATTAGAAGAATACAAGACACCGATTCTGAGATTATTAAACCTAGTTCTAGATTGCACCCAACTTATTCCAAGATGTCTTATCGAGTAAAAATATCTGTCCATGCAGCAAGATAACTTCACTAGTTTTAAAGTGCCATTCCACCATTGGATGTATTCTTTGGCATAAAATACAATATATTTTATGACAACATGACTAGACAGAGAAATCTTTTAGCTTCAAAATGATATATCAAACATAATTTTTTGACAACGACAAGTATATTAATTTTGCGACCAAAGTCACCTACCCTTTTAATTTCCGCGCGGTAGTGAAACGTGATGTCATCGGCAGGTTCCCCTTCTTGTGACACAGATTATCAGCAATGGCGGATAGAACGCGATTTCCACTTGTCGATTGCTGTGCCGATATTCACCATCGACCGTCTCCTTTGGGCATCACTTGCTATTTTCCTTCGCTTCTTTTCCGAAGCTGACAATCGCGTTCTATCCGCCATTGCTGATAATCTGTGCCACGTCACACGTGACGTGGTACACAAGAAGGGGAATCTGCCGATGACATCACGTTTCACTACCGCGCGGAAATTAAAAGGGTAGGTGACTTTGGTCGCAAAATTAATATACTTGTCGTTGTCAAAAAATTATGTTTGATGTACCATTTTGAAGCTAAAAGATTTCTCTGTCTAGTCATGTTGTCATAAAATATTGTATTTTATGCCAAAAAAATACATCCAATGGTGGAAGGGCACTTTAAGTAATTTTCTCCTCAAATTAAATTTTTTGCAGTGAAGATCAGGCGCGGTTTTAAGGGGTGGCAAAAGGTGGCAGTTGCCACTGTAAAAATATAGGGGTGTTCACACGGCAACTTTTACTCCGGTGTAGCACCGGGGCTGCCCCGGTAGAGCGTTCACACGGTACAAAGTTATACCGGTGTAGCCTCTGAAAGCTGCTTAAACCAGTGCAAATCTAACCCTGCTCGGGAGGTGGTTTAAGAAATTTACTCCGGAGTAAATGCGAGTTTGCGGGGCAGCACCGATATAAAATGGGACGTCTGAACGCTACAGGGGTAGACTCGCTACGCGTGAGGAGAGTTGATTACATACGGGCATTGCATACGTGTCTTCATCCACGTTGTTTTCCTGGCGCTTGGTGATGCCATGACAACCGTCCACATGGCCATGAACGACACAAAGTCGTCGATTTGTTGCCGAATGAATTGTAGAATGCGTTGTTTTCGTGCTCTCTTGTACTTGCGCAACCTTTCCTTTCTCTCTTTTACCCTTTTACGGTGTCTGATCCACAACGTAGAAAGTTTGTCTGGAGAAGTATAAACCATGTTTTTTCGATATATCAATCACAAACAAGGCGGGAAAAGGAAGTACATTTTCACGCATGCGCATATTTCATTTCCGCATTATTACTATCGTATAGCATGGTCGCAAAAACTGCCGTGTGAACGCAAGTGGGGCTGCACCAGTGCTAACACGCTTCTCTCTAGTAAGCAGGTTTGTGACGTGTGAACGCTCCACAAAATTTACACCGGTGTAAGATATATCGCAACAAAATACATCGGTGCAGCATCGATGCAAATATGTGCCGTGTGAACACCCCTTATGTCTTGCCACCACAGTTGCTCCCCTATTTTAAAAAGAATTATTTATTAAAACACATTTTTAAAATTCAATTATCTATCTACAGAGATACTAAGCCCTCATCTCATCTCTACCTACCGTTATTTACGTTATTTCACACCCCACCCCACCCCACCCCCGGAATTTTGAAATGGTTTCACCCAGAGAGAGACGTTCTTCTGTTATGATTCTTCTGAATGCTCGACTTCTGATGAGGCAACGTGCTGGAGCAAAGAGTTTGGTCAAATTGTTTTCACCTGATAGAACACAGTCTTGTCCTTTCGATGTTAAATGCATTTTGGTGCTCAATTATTCTTTTAGCCCAGCTATCTTTATTATCAATATTTTTTATATTGGTCGGTCAGCATAGGGTGACCAGATTTCCCTAGTCTGAAACTGGGACACTTTTGCGCGCGACCATGCTCGTGCACGCATAACCTTTTTTTTTACGTAAATGTGACACTCAGAGAGGTGCTCTTATCATTTTGTTGAAGCTCACATTTATCAACATCTCACATGAAATAAAACAAACAGGCATTTTGTTATCTAGTAGCATAGTGGTACAACCCCGATTCCAAAAAAGTTGGGACAAAGTACAAATTGTAAATAAAAACGGAATGCAATGATGTGGAAGTTTCAAAATTCCATATTTTATTCAGAATAGAACATAGATGGCATATCAAATGTTTAAACTGAGAAAATGTATCATTTAAAGAGAAAAATGAGGTGATTTTAAATTTCATGACAACAACACATCTCAAAAAAGTTGGGACAAGGCCATGTTTCCCACTGTGAGACATCCCCTTTTCTCTTTACAACAGTCTGTAAACGTCTGGGGACTGAGGAGACAAGTTGCTCAAGTTTAGGGATAGGAATGTTAACCCATTCTTGTCTAATGTAGGATTCTAGTTGCTCGACTGTCTTAGGTCTTTTTTGTCGTATCTTCCGTTTTATGATGCGCCAAATGTTTTCTATGGGTGAAAGATCTGGACTGCAGGCTGGCCAGTTCAGTACCCGGACCCTTCTTCTACGCAGCCATGATGCTGTAATTGATGCAGTATGTGGTTTGGCATTGTCATGTTGGAAAATGCAAGGTCTTCCCTGAAAGAGACGTCGTCTGGATGGGAGCATATGTTGCTCTAGAACCTGGATATACCTTTCAGCATTGATGGTGTCTTTCCAGATGTGTAAGCTGCCCATGCCACACGCACTAATGCAACCCCATACCATCAGAGATGCAGGCTTCTGAACTGAGCGCTGATAACAACTTGGGTCGTCGTCCTCCTCTTTAGTCCGAATGACACGGCGTCCCTGATTTCCATAAAGAACTTCACATTTTGATTCGTCTGACCACAGAACAGTTTTCCACTTTGCCACAGTCCATTTTAAATGAGCCTTGGCCCAGAGAAGACGTCTGCGCTTCTGGATCATGTTTAGATACGGCTTCTTCTTTGAACTATAGAGTTTTAGCTGGCAACGGCGGATGGCACGGTGAATTGTGTTCACAGATAATGTTCTCTGGAAATATTCCTGAGCCCATTTTGTGATTTCCAATACAGAAGCATGCCTGTATGTGATGCAGTGCCGTCTAAGGGCCCGAAGATCACGGGCACCCAGTATGGTTTTCCGGCCTTGACCCTTACGCACAGAGATTCTTCCAGGTTCTCTGAATCTTTTGATGATATTCTGCACTGTAGATGATGATATGTTCAAACTCTTTGCAATTTTACACTGTCGAACTCCTTTCTGATATTGCTCCACTATTTGTCGGCGCAGAATTAGGGGGATTGGTGATCCTCTTCCCATCTTTACTTCTGAGAGCTGCTGCCACTCCAAGATGCTCTTTTTATACCCAGTCATGTTAATGACCTATTGCCAATTGACCTAATGAGTTGCAATTTGGTCCTCCAGCTGTTCCTTTTTTGTACCTTTAACTTTTCCAGCCTCTTATTGCCCCTGTCCCAACTTTTTTGAGATGTGTTGCTGTCATGAAATTTCAAATGAGCCAATATTTGGCATGAAATTTCAAAATGTCTCACTTTCGACATTTGATATGTTGTCTATGTTCTATTGTGAATACAATATCAGTTTGAGATTTGTAAATTATGGCATTCCATTTTTATTTACAATTTGTACTTTGTCCCAACTTTTTTGGAATCGGGGTTGTATACAGATCAGTTAAATTATGGTCAGACAACAGATTTTGTAATGGCTGAGAATAGGCCAGGCTATGTCCATAGGCCAAATTTAAACTGATTTATTTCACCTGTTTGTGAGAACACCAAGAAGAACGCATATGCACATGTAGGCTATATCTCTAAAATTGTATGCACTATAGCATGAACTTAAAAAGTAGATATGTGACCTCAACATAGCCTCGGTCAGAATCAACCTTACTAACCATTCCCCACAACTGAATGAATAAAGCAAGATGATGTGTACAAAAGTGAACACTTTAATGGAAGGTGCAACAAGCTGTTCAACACAGCAATATGGCCAAACTGTCAGAATGGTATGTTAAACAGAAACAAAAAAGAGACAAGTGATTTGAGAATATACACTCAAACAAAACAGCAATAAAGGAGGAGAGGGGCGACAGCCCCCACAGGAGCGCACATCATTTGCAACATAGGCTACCCAATTCAGTACAAGAACAAAGCACAGGAACAAAGCTAAGGCGACTGTCATTCCACCCACCCTAAACAAAATGCATTAGCCTACATATATTTACAAGAAGAGTTTTAATGTGATCCTGTATATCAGCGTTACCACTGTGGGCTACGGAGAAGGAACCCTTACAGTGTGTGCAGTAGGCTTCGTGCGCATTGTTCTGCACCTCTCGGAGGAAGGGGTAGGTGCCCTGTAAATCTTTGGAAAAGGTACATTTTCTTTTCGGTATAATTGCTGCGGCATTACTGCTGCTAGCTGCTAGACAAAGAACATTCGCGCCAGTTATGGTTTATTTTATTGTTGCATGGCAACACGTTCTGTTGTCTGGAATAATGTGGCTAAATAAACACCCATGCCACAGGGCCAGGGGGCAGTAACCAGGGAAGTTTGCGATTCCTGTCAATTCATCAAAATAGTAAATGCAGACTGTAGGACTCCCTATGTGTGGGTGGAGCACAGAGGACAGCAGGACAGAGACCAGATTCCAAAATAGCGTTTTATTGCTAGACTTTTCAGCTAAACAATCATTCATTCAAACAGCCAGACAGACACACACAACCGACGTCTGGTTCAGGGCAGAGCTCCCTCCGCTCTCACTCTCCCTCCTCATATAGGGCGCGGTCACTGGGAAGACACACAAACACGTTAATTGCTCTCAGGTGAAGTGATTCTGCCACTTACCTTCCCTGACTCCACCCTCCTGTCACAGACCGGCGCTTGACCACGCCCCCGCTGCCACATACCCCCACCGCCCGACTCAGGCCGGGCACCTGTCCGGCCTGCAGCCGACTCCCCCCCCCCTTGACGGGAGAGGAAGTCCGCCACGACCATCTGCGCCCCCGGCCTGTGGACCACCTTGAAGTTGAAGGGTTGGAGTGCCAGATACCAACGGGTGATCTGCGCGTTGGCATCCTTCATGCGGTGGAGCCACTGGAGGGGCGCGTGGTCCGAACAGAGGGTGAAAGGGCGCCCCAGCAGGTAGTAACGGAGTGGGTCCAGTGCCACCGCCCGGCGTCGCTGGATCAGGCAGTCGAGCTGGCGGAGGATCATCTGGCGGCTGTCCCGGCGGCAGGACAGCAGATGACATCATCTCTTCTCTCCTCTCTCTCTCTCTCTCCCCCTCCTCCTGTGTCCCGTCCTCGCCCCATTCCCCCACCGCGGAGGCGGGGACCGGCACCACCCCAGCCGGCCCGCCGCACCCGCGGTGCCCTCCCGTTTCTCCCTTCTGTGTCTGTCTCTCCCCCACCTCAGGTGAGTGAGCCCCAGATCACCGGTGCAGAGGGAAAGCCCGGGCCAGTTTGCTGGCGCTGCGGGGAACCGGGCCACCTTCAAACAGCCAGACAGACACACACAACCGGTGTCTGGTTCAGGGCAGAGCTCCCTCCACTCTCACTCTCCCTCCTCATATAGGGCGCAGTCACTGGGAAGACACACAAACACGTTAATTGCTCTCAGGTGAAGTGATTCTGCCACTTACCTTCCCTGACTCCACCCTCCTGTCACAGACCGGCGCTTGACCACGCCCCCGCTGCCACACAGACATTTCTCCGCTAATGATTCCCACGCTGCTCAGTCGCAAACGTCGTGAGTGGCGAAAACCGGGACATATCCGTGTCCCGACAGACTTTTGTCGGGACTCGGGACACACAACCCCAAATCGGGACTGTCCCGGTAAAACCGGGATGTCTGGTCACCCTAGGTTAGCAACTAGACTAGCATGCTAGTCTTGCTCCGCTAGCAGAGAAGCTTTAGTTATCAATCAGAGACGTTAGTTTTTCTAAAACGTTAGTTTTTTGTTGGATGCAGTAGGCTATACAGTCATTGGTTGGATGTATGGAGTGCTGTCTCGCTAGGTTCCGGTAGTAGCTATACACTACCGTTCAAAAGTTTGGGGTCACTTTGAAATGTCCTTATTTTTGAAAGAAAAGCACTGTTCTTTTCAATGAAGATCACTTTAAACTAATCAGAAATACACTCTAGACATTGCTAATGTGGTAAATGACTATTCTAGTTGCAAATGTCTGGTTTTTGGTGCAATATCTCCATAGGTGTATAGAGGCCCATTTCCAGCAACTCTCACTCCAGTGTTCTAATGGTACAATGTGTTTGCTCATTGCCTCAGAAGGCTAATGGATGATTAGAAAACCCTTGTACAATCATGTTAGCACAGCTGAAAACAGTTGAGCTCTTTAGAGAAGCTATAAAACTGACCTTCCTTTGAGCAGATTGAGTTTCTGGAGCATCACATTTGTGGGGTCGATTAAATGCTCAAAATGGCCAGAAAAATGTCTGGACTATATTTTCTATTCATTTTACAACTTATGGTGGCAAATAAAAGTGTGACTTTTCATGGAAAACACAAAATTGTCTGGGTGACCCCAAACTTTTGAACGATAGTGTACCTGTAAGTTATGTTTTACTTTCTGTGTATGCTAGGCAACGAAATGAAAACTAATAGTTTTGTAAAGTGATACGCTTTAGAAAGTAAACAACTTGTGTGTTGTGCGTTAGCATTACTAGCAGGTCAGCCTAGCTCGCGTTTTCGCCCGTGTGCTATTCAGTTTAGTGATATACTTAATTTGTTTCTTTTAGTTTTACGGAAATCGAGGATGAACACATCTGTATAAGTTTGAAGTCTTCAGTAAAGATCCACAATCTAAACCGTTCGCTATCTGTCTATTTTTTGATACATCGCTAGGGCAGAATAGTTCCATTCATTGCTTGGGAATATACTTTCAGAAAAGATGGTTTAGATGGTCGAATCCATTTTCCTTGATTGTACAATAGCTCAATACATATTTGACAAGATGACTTGATTGTGAGTCTTTCTTGAGCGTAAGTAAAAATGATTTCTACGATTTGCATAAACTGCTGCATCGACAACCTATGCCCCCCTCCTGGAACCTATGCCCCTCCTTTGCCACCTAGGCCAAGTTTACATTAGACCGTGTCTGTCTCGTTTTCTTCGCGGATGCACTGTCCGTTTACATTAAAACGCCTGGAAACGCCGGGAAACGGGAATCCGCCGGGTCCACGTATTCAATCCAGATTGTGTCTGGTCCGGTGCTGTGTAAACATTGAGAATACGCGGATACGCTGTGCTGAGCTCTAGCTGGCGTCGTCATTGGACAACGTCACTGTGACATCCACCTTCCTGATTCGCTGGCGTTGGTCATGTGACGCGACTGCTGAAAAACGGCGCGGACTTCCGCCTTGTATCACCTTTCATTAAAGAGTATAAAAGTATGAAAATACTGCAAATACTGATGCAAATACTGCCCATTGTGTAGTTATGATTGTCTTTAGGCTTGCCATCCTTCCACTTGCAAGTGGTAAGTGACGCGCATGCCCGACATGCTCTGAGATCACACACACAGCGGCTCAGTCCCAAATCACTGCTCGTGCACTCCACTCGCGCGCTCTGTGATCTGCGCAGGGCCGGAGTGCGCACCCTCCAGAGGGCACTCGCTGTTCAGGGCGGAGTGATTTGGAGCGCAGGATGCCTGCGGAGCCGAGCGTATCCGTGTATTGGCGTTGCTGTGTGCACGCGAATCGTGTATTGTCGTTGCTGTGTGCACGCTAATCGTTTTAAAAACGTTAATCTGATGATCCGCTGATACGGTCTAATGTAAACACCACCTAAGGAAAAATCTCTGGAGCCGCCACTGGTGAAGATAGCTTTTGATTAAAATAAAAAACACCCAGAACTGGTGAAGAAAAATACATTTGGGACGAGATCTAATTAGCAAAAATGAAAATGTTTCTTCTACATTATCCCATTCATTTTTGTTTTTGCCCAATCAAAACTGAGTGACCTTCCTGACCGTGTAAGTTTAAGTGGGAAGTTAAGGATTGCCGGATCAGGTGACGTGGAATCAAGGTTTTGCTGTTCCGAGATCAAAGAAAGAAAGAAAGGCACATTTCAAAAGGCCCTGAGAGCTCGGCAATGAACGCAACGCTCCTCTGATGATACTTAGATCTATAAATGTTGCTTATTTATTTATTTATTTATTTATTTATTTATTTGTCTCTTTGCTTATTTATTTAAAAAATTATTCATTGCAATAATAATTTGAGACTAACAAGCACTTGTGGGACGCAGCTTTCTTTTGCATCTTTCCCTTTTTTGCTCCCGTATCTCAGGATGCGCTGGGATTTAGGGAGGGGGACTATTAGAGAGAAATTCTTTTATTTGTAGCTAATGAATGATATGCATGGAATTTTTCACTCATCTTATGAATCTTATGAATTCTGCACTATTTCAAGGTTCTTTTTGGATATTTAACCCCCTTCCAGACTGTAACACGGTTTATTCTTTGTTTATCTTCTCATATGATTTGATCATTTCCCAGGATTTTCCTAACTGCTAGAACTGGCCAGTGTCATGTTGAAATAGAAATGAGTTTTGTCAAGATAAATGGATTGTCTCTGGCACACAGAAATGTTGCCCTGAATACAGAATAATCGAATGACATAGAGTGCACAAGCATGAGTGTTGACTTCTTGTATCCTCAGAATAATGAGGCGTCCACCATATTGTGTGGAAGTTCTTTTACAAACATCCACGGCAATAAGTTAAGTTTTAAATGTTAAGACGGCTCCGTAAGAAAGGCCCGGTAATGACTTCCCAACAGAATCAGGAACCCGGTGTGCACCGCTCACACTGATGTTTGTTGTGAGGCATTTCTCTTTAAATACAGACTTTATTGTGAGCTACAGCGTTCATGTTGTCTGCCTGTGGAGAGCCCTGCTAGCAAGGTGTGTAATGAATGTTTGAGCACTTGAGTGCTGTTGTGGTCCGTGTTCTTTCCCTATGCTCTTAGTCATGCCAGAGGCTTTGGTCTCCAGCCAGCAGCCTCAGATTGCCCACCGTCATACTGCTCCGCTGGAGGACAGAGGAAGAGGTTACTGGTTGCTTTTCCACATACAGATTAAGAAGAGTGCAAGACTATGATCCATTCTTTATTATGTCCTGATCTGGGAAACTGATAGAGGTAGCAGATCATCCACTACCAGAAACAACATCTCCCACTAAATTTGTAACAATTTGCACAAGAAAAGAGACGTGAGCTTAGTGTTCAATCCTTTTCTGACAATATCGTAAATATATATTCTTAAAAAATATACAGTATTTTAACAATGTCAAGGTTTCGAGTAGTAAAGCTTTGTCTTTAATAGTCATGTAATTATTCACCCAATTTCACAATTCGTCTCAAGATAGTTGATTTCCCCACAATATTTATGAAAAATAATTCAATGAAGAAAATTTCGCAACCTTTATTTTCCTATTTTTATCAACTTAAATATTCCTTTTGTTAAAGTAAAAAAAAAAACCTTTTTATGTTCTTAATAACCAACAATAATTATTTACCCACACTTGTAAAGGCTGGAGTAAAATATATTATTCTATCAGAGGTGAACAGTAACGAAGTAGAGTGGGGGGAAAGCCCCCCTTAAGGAAAATTCAGTTTTTCTCCAAGTTGAAATGAACCATGTGTTTAGTTTTAATCATAGTTTTGACAACAGTGACATGAACAATAATGCCATCTAAAGTTTGCCTAAAGTTAATACTTAATTTTTTTTTTTTTAACAAAAACAAACATTATGCCAAGGGGGCCTTTTACCCCCCCAGTGGGGTAAAAGGCCCCCTGAGGTGGGGCAATAGGCCCCCTCACTCAAAAAAAGCTGTTTGGATAGCAAAAGTGTTTACTTAAGCCTATAATGTGAAAGAAACAAGAAAATATCCCTGAATTAATGAATAGATGCATTATTTTATTATATTTCCCATTTTAATTTCAATTTTTTTTATTTCAATTATTTTTAATATTAAGTTCAAATTACTTGCTTTACTCAACCAGGTAAGCAAGATGTTATTAAAAACTATGTATCTGCTATTCAGAAATGTATGAAATACAGTAATTATGATAAAAGGAAATGATGCCCCCTGGGGGCCATTTACCCCGCCATTAAGGGGGCGTTTTACCCCACAGACTACACTTTTACAAAAAAGGTTCTTACTTTCAAAATGTGATTCAACTTTTTATACCTAATGTATTTTTTTAACGTACTGACTTGTCTACTCATACCACATACACAGCTGTGATATCTGACGAAATAGCAGCTATCTAAATACAGTTTTACTGATATCTGAAAATTATATCACTTACCATGAAATTTGATTTCTCTCCGCTGCGTTGCTGATATGCGATCCACAGTGGATATTTGTATATCCCTGTTGTCAAGCCAGTCCATAGCAACAATAGAAATGTAACTTTGCGCCATCTGGTGGTTATTTTGGATAAAACAGGCCGGGGGCGTATTACCCCACGGGGGCTTTTTCCCCCACTCAACTCTACATTTACTTGAGTATCTGTACTTTACTTGAGTATTATTTTTGGAAACTTATGACTTTAACTTCACTACATTTGAAAGACAAATATCGTACTTTTCACTCCACTACATTTCTATCAAGGTCCTCATTACTATGAAGCAGCTTTGAAAGTGGATGTTTTTCTTTTCTTTTCTAAAACATAGTTGTTTTTTTCCCAGGTGACACTGAGACAGCCGATCAGTAATCACTAGGGTCACGTCACGTCCATAGACTGGATAAAATCAAGTTCAGTTATTTCTCATCTCTCATTATCTCTAGCCGCTTTATCCTTCTACAGGGTCGCAGGCAAGCTGGAGCCTATCCCAGCTGACTACGGGCAAAAAGCGGGGTATACCCTGGACAAGTCGCCAGGTCATCACAGGGCTGACACATAGACACAGACAACCATTCACACTCACATTCACACCTACGGTCAATTTAGAGTCACCAGTTAACCTAACCTGCATGTCTTTGGACTGTGGGGGAAACCGGAGCACCCGGAGGAAACCCACGCGGACACGGGGAGAACATGCAAACTCCACACAGAAAGGCCCTCGCCGGCCCTGGGGCTCGAACCCAGGACCTTCTTGCTGTGAGGCGACAGTGCTAACCACTACACCACCGTACCGCCCTCAGTTATTTCTCAACAGCGTTATTTGAACACAATCAGTTGATGGCAGAACGGTAGGACGCAGTTCTTCTGGAGAACGCACGCACCCGTGGCTATAACTAGAACCCATGTTTCAGTTTTCTGAAAGGATTAAAGATACGTTTCGTTTTAAATGTTTGCTTTGTTTGCCAAAAATGAACCACATCATGGCCTACAAAAACTTGCCGTCCAACCTGTGGAAGCATATTGAGGTCTGTAAACATTTTATTCCAAGAGAAAGCTTGCAATGAAGTTGTCTGTGCTTTTAGAGCTAGCGATAATATTGCAAATGTAGCTATGCAGTCTGGTTAGTCAAATGACTTTCTATGGATTTGCCCGCCAAGTTGCCGTAGCCTTGTCCACGGCTAACGTTTACACATAGCTAGTTAACTTGGACACTGTTAGTTAGCATGTAAATATGGAGTTATGCTAAGATGAATAACGTTAACTTATCTGAAAGTCCTTCCAGGAATATGTTTTAGCCTAAGCTTGCCAAATAAACAGAATGTAGAAATCTTTCTTTTCTAGTAGCATTAGCTACCCAATATGATTTTGAGTTTGAAAAGAGTTTGCTAGCATGTCAGGTGGAGCTTCACTGACTAGCTAGCTTATCGTTAAACCACCTTGATGGCACAGCATGCGTTCATTTTGTGAATTCACATTTCTGTCCTTGGTAGTGGCATTTGGTATTGTAAGCGTTGTGGTAATAATACAACAATGTGTTGACAGAAAATGTACTTTTAATACTTAAGCATTTTTAAAAGCAAGTACTTCAGTCCTTTAACTTAAGTAAAAATTTGATTGTACAACTTTCACTTGTATCGCAGTAACATTTGACCAGTGGGATTTGTACTTTGACTTAAGTAATGAAGTTGGGTACTTTGTCCACCTCTGTATTCTATCCACATTGACTGGATATGAGCAATCGCATGTTCTGATTGGCTACTCTACTACTAGGCTATCAGCTCACGTACCGTGAGTAGAGAAAAACAAAACAGCGGCGCGTGTTGCTGAACCAACCGAGAATGAAATAAAAACTCTACGTGAAAACAAAACCTCCCAAAATAAAAAAAAACCCAGCCACAAAATATGGAATAAAAGTATTTGATGGTAAGAACATTTCTGTTTTTTTTTATTTTTCAAGAATTATTATTGTTGCATTTTTCACAAATTGTTGGTCATTTCGCCAGTTTGTTTACATTCTTAGTGGAAATTATTTTGTCAGACGTTTTGTATAAAGTTTTTATTTGTCGAATTTGCAAAAAAATAAAAATGCTCTGTTTCTCAAAATCCAGTGAATGTGGATAGAATAAAAGTTATTCCACTCAATTTTGATTTTGTGGAATAACTGTTAAATAGCCTATTAACTAAAATATTAATTTTATTAAAAATGAAAAAGTTAATAAGAAGTAGGCTTTTTCTTAGTAAACTTTTATGAACATTTGTATAACCTCTGTTTGTTTCTCTTTTGTACAGTCATTTGCGCAATAGCACTTTCGCATTTTTTTTTGTGTGTGTTTTCTCGCAGCATTAGAGCTGTGTTCCTTCCACCTCAGGTGAAGCTATGTGTATTTTGTTATTTTATGTTTTTGCACCTTCTGCTATCTAAACACAATTACAGCTAGGAAAAACTAAGAGATTACACAGCCTGATAATAATCACAGCTTATTTTTTGTTCCATTGATTCGAGAATCGAATCATTGTAAATTTGTATCATGATTTATCTCGTCTTTAAGATTATATTCCATAGCTGTGGATATTTCGACACAAAATTTTTGTAGCTCCTGAATTGTAACGAGCGAGTTGCATCCTTGCTGCTTCTTCAAAGTTGGACTTGAGTGAACTTTGAGTGCAGCGTCAAGTCATTAAATCCAAACTCTCTCAATAGGGAAACAGTGGCTTTGTTGGCACAAAGCAGTTTTGTTTCTTTCTGGGATGAACACCAGACAGGCTTCATGATTAGAGCAGCAGTTTTTAGGAGGTTCTGTCATGCTGTGATTATTCCCAGCTGCATGAGGCAAGCCATGTGCCAATTGTCCAAGTGAGAATCCAGAGTGTGTAAAATGAAGACAAATATCTAGCTAAAGAGATTTCTTGGAAACTGGGTGAGACAAAATAATGGAATGGTGGTATTTTATCAGCTGATTTTGATATGATATTTTGTAAGAGAAGTTGCACTTGCACTGTGGTTGCCATGATAATACATGGCTTATCTTTATCCAAAGAGCTTTTGAGGAACTCTTTTGTGCAGACTTGCCTAGTCATGTTCTTCTTAAAGCTAATTTATACAATGAAAAATACTCTAACGAAGAAACTGCAATTAAAGAAATTCTACGATCCGCTTATATCACCAACCAATGCGATTCAGGCTCATGCTCAAAAAGGGGTCAGATAAACAGAAACATTCAAGTGAGCTTGAGGTAATAAGGATCATTGGTGGTATTTAGGGCACTGCGAGCTGGCCTAGTGGTTAGCGTGTCTGCCTCTCAACCAGGAGATCGTGAGTTGTAGTTGGGTCATACCAAAGACCATCATAACAATAGTACCTTACTGCCGTTTGGCAAGGCACACTGCAATACAGATGAGAGTGGGTAGTCGAATTCTTGCAGTTACCAGAGGACCGGCCCCCCACTGTAACCCTAGCTGTATAGTAGGTGAGAGGCCGAGGGCTTTAGAAGCAGAGATCAGGGCCGGTCAATGTACCTTAAGGGCCTGGTTAGTACTGGGACAGGAGACTGCCTGGGAAGACCAGGTCCTGGCACGGGCGGGACTTTAAGTTTTTTTCTGGTGGCATTTAGACAAGCAATGTAGCAGTGGTCATACTCAGATTTTTATTTGTAAGTTGTTGCAATTTTATTTGTAAGTCACTGGTTGCAATTGGCCACCAGTGAGTAAGTCTCATTATGTGTTCTAAGACCGCAAATATCAATTCACAACCAAAGTATTCTTTTCCAGTGTTCAATTTTTGACCATGGCAGAAACAAATCATGTTGAAAATCTCACCGTGTAAACCCAGCTTTATATAGATTTTAGAAAATGCGTCTAATGAAATATGGAAAGTCTTGTCGACAGTGTAATTCAGGAAGCTCAGCAAGCTCCTAGAGCAAAACTTTCCAGAGCTTTGTAAAGAGTGTTTTCCATGAAACACACTCTCAACACTGCCATGTGGAAGTACAGCTGTGTAGGGACACAAGCCTGCCCCCAATCCTCTGTTTGCCAGCCCACTTGAGTGCTGCTCAGGCCTGCCCAAGGCAAGACCACAGGCCATGGCTCCCTCCTGCTGCTCTCCTCCAGGAGTGCAAATCCTCCATTCCTCCTCCTCTGTTAGAGCCTGGCCTGCCATCACCGTCTCACCTCCACACTCTTCTTACCTCATTCGGGATGGAAGATTGAGGGTTAAGTTTATTCTACATTTATTCCAGGGACCCCTCAGGCCCTTAGCATGACAGCTGCTATTCTCTGGCAGCATTCAGGTTGTTGATGTGTATTTTATTGAACAAACTTACCGAAAAGCAGGGAATTTGGCTTTGATGACATGTTCATAAAACATTTTCCCATTAGTATCTCATGGCTTTAATGGTTCCGTGCGTTCTTGATTCAGGTGCAAATCCTGGATATATTCAGTATGTTGTCAATCTAAATGTTGTATCTTTAAATAATATTGGCTAGCTTTTTTCCGTGGTCTATCAGATATATTCCATTCAGCTAGCATGATATTGAACGAGTCAAAGACAAATGCTAGCTGAATGGAATATATCTGATATACCACGGAAAAAAGCCATTATTATTATTATTATTATTATTATTATACTACACTCCTTTCAGGTGTTCAACGCATCTTTCTCTTTCAAAATTCTCTCAAAATCTTCCGTATTTAACGAAGCAAACCTGGCGACCATGTTTGTTTACAAATTGTCACAGTTGCTCTCTAGTGCAGAAGTTTTACATCTCTGATGTGTCTCTTTTCCAGTTTTTCAATGTCCGTTGGTATGTTTTTCTCTTGTAAATATGCATGAAGAATATATAATGAAGTTTTGGTAGCCTTTCAGGTGTTCAACATGTCTTTCTCTTTCCTGGTGAACAAAGAAATGCTTTTGCACATGTGCAGCAGAAACCTTTCTCATTAGATTTTCGCATCAGCTCCGACGTACAGTATGATGTCATGTTGTCTTGACAACCATGCAATATCATAAACCATATTCAACGCTCATTCTCCACTGGGTAAAGTGATGTAATACACATAGGATAAGCAATATGCTAACAATATTGCATGCTATCAAACCAAATGAATGAAACCCGCGAGAAGGGAATAGAATACATTTTTATTCTGTCGAAAAAGTGTCCTGTATGTACAATAATAGTTAATATTTGTCAGTATAGTCCATAGTGCTGAAATAGCCCATAGTGCAGGATCATGTAAATATTACATCCAGTGGATTAACATTAAAACAAAGCCAGTTACCACAAGGACACCACTGACAGGTCAAACACTGGTAGGACCTTTGATTCTCAATAGAAAATTATCAAATGCATCTACAGTCAGTCACAGGTCACTTTGTTAAACCATTAGGAGCCTTGGCATTGTGGTATCAAGCCATATGGAAAACAAAATAGCATTAAGAATCATTACTTTCTAATGATTGGTGTAGTGGTTAGCGCTGTCGCCTCACAGCAAGAAGGTTCTGGGTTTGAGCCCAGTGGCCGATGGGGCCTTTCTGTGTGGAGTTTGCAAGTTCTCCCCGTGTCTGCGTGGGTTTCCTCTGGGTGCTCCGGTTTCCCCAAAGTCCAAAGACATGCAGGTTTGGTTAATTGGTGGCTCTAAATTGACCGTAGGTGTGAATGCGAATGTGAATGGTTGTTTGTCTCTATGTGTCAGCCCTGTGATGATCTGGTGACTTGTCCAGGGTGAACCCCGCCTCTCGCCCATAGTCAGCTGGGATAGGCTGTAGCTTCCCCATGACCCTCCACTGGATAAGCGGTCATGGATAATGGATGGATGGATGGATCATTAGGAAACCTTAACGAGACAGTAGAAAGTCATCCTGGACTTGGGACAAAATATGGGTTTTTGATCAAATAGGCCTTCATATTTTGTCCAAAATAATTTTCTGTGAATAATGCAATTTGGGGGCGGCACGGTGGTGTAGTGGTTAGCGCTGTCGCCTCACAGCAAGAAGGTCCGGGTTCGAGCCCCGTGGCCGGCGAGGGCCTTTCTGTGTGGAGTTTGCATGTTCTCCCCGTGTCCACGTGGGTTTCCTCCGGGTGCTCCGGTTTCCCCCACAGTCCAAAGACATGCAGGTTAGGTTAACTGGTGACTCTAAATTGACCGTAGGTGTGAATGTGAGTGTGAATGGTTGTCTGTGTCTATGTGTCAGCCCTGTGATGACCTGGCGACTTGTCCAGGGTGTACCCCGCCTTTCGCCCGTAGTCAGCTGGGATAGGCTCCAGCTTGCCTGCGACCCTGTAGAACAGGATAAAGCGGCTACAGATGATGAGATGAGATAATGCAATTTGACACCATATATCTACAAAACTAGAAATAAATTTAACCAAAAGTATGTGGAAATATTTTCATTTACTTTTTACAGAGCTAAAATTGTCAGTTGGTATTTACACAGATTTAATATTTTGCTGTTGCAGGAAAAATCGCACAAAAGAATTCTTCGGTTGTGAGATAAAATCCGTACGTTTCTGTTTAGGCCTGTTTTCTGCACTAGCCCCATTGACTGGCTGATGATGTAACTTTCTTTAATCGCAGGAGGATTTGCATTGTATAATCTGACATGGAAAACCTGTCGGAAAGTTCGGCCAAGATTTTATTTCCTTATTTTTTTTTTTGCATCATCTCATTTCCTTTTTTACTTTTGGGAAGTTGCAAGCCATACTTTCAGCTCTTCTCCACCTTTTTCTGGTGGTATTCTCTTTCCACTAGCTTTGTGTATGTCTATCAGCATTTGTAATGAGTTCCTCAGCTGGCTGCTTTCACAAAGAGAAGGTGAGAGGAAGGCAGGATGGGTGCAAGACTGTGAACGCTTTCTGATTCTGTCTGTTTGAGCTTCTTTTTGATCTAAATGAATCCCAGAGGGTGGGATGGACGCTGCATGTGAAGCAGGTTTCAACGTCGGGTGTCCAGCTGAGTGAAAAGAAGGTTGCTGTTCATTTGCAGAAGAGCAGTACAAGTTAATTAATAATTAATCCTTTTTGATTTGCCTGATTACTATGAGGCAATAAGGGACTTTAAAAAATCAAAGAAGTGGATGTTTTTCAAATGTTAACTATTCATGATTCTTGATAGGAATATTAACCACGATAAAGTCGTCTCCTTGAATATTGATTATCTCTAATTAAAAATTTAGTTTGATTAGGAAGTCAGCACTTTTCTCTGCCTCAGCCTTCCTTCAGGCAAATATATATCTGAATGGTGTGTTTGCCTTCTTAAGTCAGCTCTCTGCTTGTGGTTCAATGAAGCGGTTAGCTACCGAGAGTGTTTAATGAGACAGTCATTAGTTCTAATTAGGCCATGGTTAATGGCAATACATTAAAAGGCGAAGCACATCACTGTGAAGAATGGCAGCACGGTAGTGGAGGCTGACTGGAAACAGCTGTTGACTTTACTGAGCGGCTCGTGCTATGAACAAATACTCCCCTGGAGCTGCGAGAGAGAGCGAGAGAGAGAGAGAGAGAGACTCAGGCTCATGATGGATTCTGTCTTTGCACTCCGTGTCCCTGCTTACCATGTTAAACACACGAGGCTGCTTGTACAAAACCCTGTGCTGCAGAAGTACATTAGTCTTGTGAGCCTGTTACTGGGTTGACAAGGTAAATGAGCAGAAAAAACTCCAACACCACACTGTTTCCTCCTTTTCCCAACCCATGGACGCTGCTCTTAACTGGACCCCTGGTGAAAAACCTCACAGGATCTTTAAAAATCCATGAGGATTGTCAAAGACCTGCCAAAGATCCTTAAAGGATCTTAGAAAGGTCTTCAAAGATCCTCAAGGATTTGACAAAGATCTTTTAGGGATCCTACAAAGATCCTCATAATGATCCCCGCAAAGATCTTTGCAAGGATCCTTTAAGATCCTCAAGGATTCAACAAGGATCTTTCAGAGATCTTAGAAAATTGAAGAGCTTGGCACGAAATGAAAAGATCTTTGGAGATCCTTGAAGAGCTTGCCAAGAATTTTAAAGATCCTTGAAGATCTTTGTCGAGATCCTCAACAGGATCCTCAAAGACCCTCACAAAGAACTTTACGGATCCTTGAAGATCCTTGAAAGATTTTCACCAGGGACATCTTATGCTAGATTTTTTTTACCTTATTATCAAAAGCTAGAATTAACTTATCAACATGGAAATGTTTAGTGTAGCCACGTCTGCGGTTTTCCAGCAAAATCGCAATTGGGCTACTTTTGAATGACTGAACTTATTGAGTTTGCTTTCTTTTTCTTTTTCTTCAATGCAAGCTGTGGTTGGGGACCTTGTATACATTCATTTCATTACGTTTCATTATAGCATCCCTCTATAAAGCAGTTAAAAACTGCAAAGAGTAACAGCAAGGGTATTACATACACCACGTGTACTATACACTGTCAGAAATAGGGGTACAGTAGGAGTCCATTTCTATCCCCTAAGGTACAGTCTACACTAATGTACCCCCTAGGGCTCATTATTGGACCTCAAGGTAACTATGTGTACCTTTTTAGAGCCAAAAAGGTACATACATGTTCCTTAATAGTATATAAAGATTCAAAATAAGTACCTTATAGGATACTGCCCCAGTGACAAGCCATTGTACCGCTAAAGATACAATAATGTACTTTATTTTGTAAGAGTGTACTATCATAACTAGAGTACATCTGTATTTATTCTATCCACATTGACTGGATATGAGCAATCGCGTGCTCTGATTGGCTACTCTACTACTAGGATATCAGCTCATATACCGTGAGTAGAGAAAAACAAAATGGCGGAGCGTGTTGCTGAACCAACTGTGGACGAAATAAAAACTCTACTCGAAAACAAATCCCTAAAAAATATGAAAAAAAGCAACAAAATATGGAATAAACATCTTTTTACATTTTTTCACGAATTATTATTATCACATTTTTCACAAATTGCTACTGTAATTTCACCGGTTTGTTAAGCGGAAATGATTTTGTTGGATGTTTTGTATAAAGTTTTTATTTATCGAATTTGCAAAAAATAAAAATGCTTTGTTTCTCAAAATCCATTGAATGTGGAGAGAATAAAAGAATTTATAATAATAATAATTGTTAATTATAACTAGAGTACATCAGTATTTACACAAAGTTCTTCATATTCAGAATGGGTTTACTCAGGTACTTCATATTTCTATCAAGCATGCTTTTCATGTGCTATCATGATTTCTTGATTTATTACTAAAACCCAATGTTTTGTTGAATTCAATGTCTTCTCCTATAAATGAAATGTGTCCAGTATAGAAAATGTCTTCTCTAAATAGAAATGATTTCCTTTGTACTGCTTTAGTCACACAGACCTCTCAACTCTACTTGATTTCTTAAGAAATGTGTCCGAATTCAAACAAGTAAGGACACTGCGGTGGGATTTCATTCAAATTCCTTCACGTAAAATTCACGTGATGTCATACAGACATTCGCCCCAGGCCTAACGCTAAGTTTAACCTTCATAACTTGGTGTCGAATTTGAACAGAATGAGGTTATGATGCTGTTCTTTGGTCGAAGAACTTTTTGTGAAGTGGAGCAGGACGGAGTTTTCCTGAGAGCTTTGCCCTTTTGCAGACAGAGATTAGTCGCTACTAAACAGTCAGCAAATTTTACTCAAGGCTGCAAGCTAAGAGCTGGTTCAACTTTGCAAATAGTTTCTGTACTCCACTGAGACCCAACAATGCATTATAAAGATTTATATCATCGCTCCTCCTCTTTCGAAACCAGTGGCGGCTGGTAGTCTTTCAAACAGGGGAGGCTGGTCGGTTACGATATTTCCAGATTTTAAAAGAAAAAAGAAAAAACACATCAATTTTGCCCATACTCTTGCCTCTGATCTGGCTGATTGTTGGCAGGGTCACAAACTGTGAAATAACAGGTTCTTTTGGCCCATTAGCCTACTGTCCAATATACATGATGGTGGTGTTGGGGGGGTATATTTTAACATTTTATATTTTAAAATTGTGGCATGTTGTTTAAAAATTGATCATTATTGAAAGCAGCTCTTTGTCAGGAACCTCAGCAGTAACAGCAGAGTGTTCTGGAATAGGCACAAGCACTGACCTTGGGGAGCCAAACATAGAGCTGGGTGCCACACATTTCATTCAATGACACTTTCCCTATATTTTACTTATTTTGACTGAGAAATGTTTTATTGACAATTTTGATAACCCTTCACTTTTAATCCAGGTCTGTAGTGTGAAATGTTCTCAGCTGTGTTTTTGTTTAAAAATGTTTTCCAAATTGTAGCTGTGTTTAATTCATATCCAGAGAAATATATATTCCAATATAATATACTCAGCATAAACATTTTAAATAGATTCTATATTTTTGGTCCATCCATGACATATTACTAAAGTAGCCTATTTACTGTTGTTGATGTGGGTCACCACCATATCAGTATTATTTAAAAGAAAATTCTGCCCTCCTTTCTTTTTCTAGAAAATGTTCAGTTACCCTGTCATGGAACATGTTGCCATGGCCAACAATACATTTTCCTCGTCACTGAACTTGCTGTTAGCCAATTCACTTTCTCGTACCAGGAGAGCTGAAAGGAACGAGTATTATTCCCTACCTTTTTCACCAAGTCAATTTGAGGCGTTGGTCTACCCTGCTCTTTAATTTTAATTTTTTCCTCGAAAGGAAGACTGGCAAATGGCTTCGCCAAAATTAAATCAGCAATGCTCGGCATCCGTGCGCAGCTTTCTTGCTAGCTGACTAGCCCCCTCAAGTTCAAGTTCAGTCACTCAAATAAACAAAATTTCTGGAATTAAGATAGCGAACTTGACAACACTATATTTACACTTTATTTACAATGAAAATATATACAAACTAAAAAAGCTGGTAGAAACCGTATGTAATGAATGAAATCGAAATGTAAGCTGATCTCTTACAATACACCACAGCACTTGCGAATCCGCATGGGACTGAACTGAAATTCACCGCTGCCTGTTTATATTTGAAACGAGCTGTCAATCAAAGAAAATATCCGGCCGCTTTCACCAATCACCAGTCTCCTCGCGGAAAGCTTTGCCATGTCCCTCTCATTGCCTCCCACTGTGAGGCTCGGAGTCCGTGGGCGGGTGTTTTCACCGTATTTGTCCAATAATCGTCTTGCATTTTGATATTGAAAAGCGCATAGCTCCCAAATGCCATTGAAGTCCACTGAGGCTGGGAGTTCATGGGCGGGCGTTTTCGCAGTATTTGTCCAATAATCGTCTTGCATTTTGATATTGAAAAGCGCAGAGCTCCCAAATGCCATTGAAGTCCACTGAGGCTGGGCTGCATCGCATTGTCACGAGGGGGAAAAACTCACGCACACATTAGGCAAACTGGGGAAAGTTATAACGGAATGATTTCGCACTGTAGTTGGGTTGAGCACATATATTTCTATGATTCTGGATCTGAAATAGCAATGTTATAAGGTCGGCTATAACATAAGCCTAGCGCAATTCATCCTACACGATGTTCGTCATTTTTAGAGGAGGCTGAGCCTCCCTCGTTGTCTTAGAGCAATCGCCCGTGTTTGAAACACGCCGAAGGTTATGTTCTATACATTTGAACTCAGAAAAATTATGGAATACCATTTGAGGCCAATATTAGTTGGATAAATATAATATATAATTTTCCCTTTGGAATACATGAAAAGACATCAGAGGAGACAGCATCGTAATCAGCGACATTCCTTCCTCTCGAAATTGTTTTGGTTTAAATTTTGAGAAACGCTTTAAGTGAGCAAGAGGATTAGAGCTAGAAATGTAACCCAATTCTGAATACAAGAAACTTTCCTTTTGTAAATATTGACACAACTTTTGTTCGAAAGTAAGTCACTGACTCTGAATTCGGCCCGATATTACTTACATTTTGCATCAAGAATGTCATTATTATCTGATATAGAACAATAAAGATCAAATGTCATTGAGTGCTCGTACGGTAAGCTGAGTTATTATAGTTTTGAAATTTTCATTAGTTTTTATTCTGATTGCATCTTTCAGTTTATTTTTTAAATTTCAGTTTAGTTTTAGTTAGTTTTATGAGAGCATAAGTAGCTTTATTTTTATTTTGATGAATTGACTAAATTTAGTTTAGTTTTTAATTTAGTTTTAGTCTTAGTTTTAGTTTTTCACGTATCCTTGACTTGCAAGTGACGTCAAAGCAAAATAGAAACCCGGATGTCGGCCATGTTGGTGGAGATACAAATGTGGCTTCAAGTGACATTCCATACAAAACATAATCACGCGTGCGCAACTCTCTTTGTTTTTCCACTGCTTTAAGCGTTCTTTTAGCTATGCCATATCTTTGCGCTGTATACGTTTCAGTACTTGTGACCGTGGCATGTTCCGATTTTTTAGAATTCCATCCGTGATTCGAAAAGAGGGCGAGGAAACTCTGTATGGAGAGGAGACGAGACGAGCACGGCTGAACATCAGCAGGGCTGATCTGACAGGGGCTAAAACCAAAACAGCTCGTATTTGCAGTAATCATTTTATCTCAGGTGAGATTCAAAAGCTTTCTCGATAATCTCGTGGAAGAATTTTATTTCGTGTTGCTAGAATTTTGCTATAAAATGAGCGTTCTCTCTTGTCGTGGTTCACTTGGTTGTTGTTATAATTTTAACACGTGTATTACCATTTTGCTCCTAGGAGCGCCAGCAAAATTATACGATAGAAACAATCCAGACTGGGCACCCACGTTTCGTCCAAGGTTGGACTTGATTCTTCGGCAGCCGAACCAGATAGAACGCGATATCTGGGTACTCGATGGTCTGTAGAAGCATCTTATCTTCAGAAAAGTCTGATTTCTTTAAATAATATGGGTCAGAACCACACATCTATCTTTTCTTTGTATCGAATCTTTGCTCGACTGTTCAAATCGTGGTAATACCTGAGAAAATTCAGCATTGTTTACAGACACGCTTTCAGCGGCTGCCATCCGAGTTGCTTTGTGTATCCACCATCATGGCGGACGCTCATGACGTAGCACATTTTGATCACGTGGTTACAAGTCATCTACTGCAAAAAAAAAAAAAAAAGCATCTTCTTCTTTGTAGTTTTATGGCACCAAGCATTACTGCCACCTTCTGGAGCTAGTCTGATACTGTCTTGAGGAAGAATACAAAATGAAAAAAAGGAAAACGAAGCTGATTTTAGCTGATTTATATATTTTTAAAGTTCATGTTGTATTCTTCATTATAGTTTCTGATTAGTTTTAGGGTTTTTTTTAAACTGTAGTTTGTATTTTTATTTCAGTTAATGAAACTATTTTTTCACTGCTAATTTTAGTTTTACTTTTAGTTTTTATTATTGTATCGTACGAGCTGGCGGCACGGTGGTGTAGTGGTTAGCGCTGTCGCCTCATAGCAAGAAGGTCCGGGTTCGAGCCCCGTGGCCGGCGAGGGCCTTTCTGTGCGGAGTTTGCATGTTCTCCCCGTGTCCGCGTGGGTTTCCTCCGGGTGCTCCGGTTTCCCCCACAGTCCAAAGACATGCAGGTTAGGTTAACTGGTGACTCTAAATTGACCGTAGGTGTGAATGGTTGTCTGTGTCTATGTGTCAGCCCTGTGATGACCTGGCGACTTGTCCAGGGTGTACCCCGCCTTTCGCCCGTAGTCAAATCAAATCAAGTTTATTTGTATAGCACTTTTAACAATAAACATTGTCGCAAAGCAGCTTTACAGAATTTGAACGACTTAAAACATGAGCTAATTTTATCCCTAATCTATCCCCAATGAGCAAGCCTGTGGCGACGGTGGCGAGGAAAAACTCCCTCAGACGACATGAGGAAGAAACCTCGAGAGGAACCGGACTCAAAAGGGAACCCATCCTCATTTGGGCAACAACAGACAGCCTGACTATAATATTAACAGTTTTAACAGGTAAAACCCTCAACTGTCCTCATGGGGCCGTCCTTCACAGGAGCGGTGCGATAAAACTCCGACCAGACACAGGGCACCAGGATGGATCAAGCAGGTCCGAGGGGCAGAAGAGGCCAGCATCTCAATCCCAGGATCAACATGTAACTCAGAGGGACAGATTGGGGGGGGAAGAGAGAGAGAAAGAAAACACAGGTTGTTAGGTATGCCCTAAAAACGACAAGTATTAAATCTGTGCGGTAGGCTCGCAGAGACGAGAGTCTTTACATCAGGCATAACACACAACAATGGCATGTTAATATGGTAAAATATATCATGACCTGCTCTGGCTGGATGCTTGATTGGGTGATGGGAGCACACTCCTCAGCAATGATGAGATGCAGATGGGACCCTTAGGGCTGGCCAAGACAATTCAGTTACATTTCACCGGGTCTGGGACATGCGACAGAATGTCTGACGGCCGATTCCCTGCAGTAGTCAGCTGGGATAGGCTCCAGCTTGCCTGCGACCCTGTAGAACAGGATAAAGCGGGTAGAGATAATGAGATGAGATGAGATGAGATCGTACGAGCTACTTCCGGTAAAATCGTGCGCTCTGATTGGTTCCTTGGCAGGCAGTATTTTCCCATAACGCCCGTGGGCGATTACGGACTTTCTTTCCGAAATGCCGGCTTTCAATGTTGCAAAAAAAAACCCAAATAAAAACAAAATGACAAAATAGATTAATTGGAAATCAAAACGGAATCAAAAACAATTGAAACACAAAAGGCAAACAAGAGTCACTGAGTTAGTCAAGAAATGAGCAGCAAAGAGCATTCACAAACCGCTAACCAATAAGAGAGATTCAGTTTTGAAACCGCTAGCTGTTTATTCTGCATGCGTGATTCAGCTACGTTGCAAATATCACGTGACTGAAAGCAGCATCATGCCTCATTATAATGACTGTCTATTTTAATCTTAGAAATAAAAAAGCCATATAATAAACTCCTTGCTTGGTCTTTACAGGAAAATATCAGACTGAGATCTTTTTGTACGGATTGAACCGTACTGTCAAGACCTCGGTCTGATATTTTCCCGTAAAGACCTCAGTTAATAAGTTATTATTATTATTATTATTATTATAATATTAACCCTATGGGGCGGCACGGTGGTGTAGTGGTTAGCGCTGTCGTCTCACAGCAAGAAGGTCCTGGGTTTGAGCCCCGTGGCCGGCGAGGGCCTTTCTGTGCGGAGTTTGCATGTTCTCCCCGTGTCCGCGTGGGTTTCCTCCGGGTGCTCCGGTTTCCCCCACAGTCCAAAGACATGCAGGTTAGGTTAACTGGTGACTCTAAATTGAGCGTAGGTGTGAATGTGAGTGTGAATGGTTGTCTGTGTCTATGTGTCAGCCCTGTGATGACCTGGCGACTTGTCCAGGGTGTACCCCGCCTTTCGCCCGTAGTCAGCTGGGATAGGCTCCAGCTTGCCTGCGACCCTGTAGAAAGATAAAGCGGCTAGAGATAATGAGATGAGATGAGATTAACTCTATATTCTATATTAACCCTGGTTACAGATGCTGGTGGGGAGTCAAACTCTCGCGGTTACCAAAGGACTAGCCCCCCACTATAACCCTAGCTATGTAATAGGCGAGAGGCCGAGGGCTACGGAAAACGGAGATTGGCGCCACCCTATGCGCCACATGGCGTGGGAAGGACTTTGATTGATTATTATATTAACCCTATATTCTATATTAACCCTGGTTGGTACTGTGGATGATAAAAGACCAGATTTTTCAAATACTGAAACAAAAATCTTCCTCACCCAGAGCAGAAGCAGTTACGCAAACAGTAACAATAACTGCTTTCAGTATCTGAGCAATTATTATGATATTACGGGATTCTGTGTGCCAGATTGGATTTGAGAGCCCTTCCTGACTTATAAGGAAATGTTTCTTCTGCTATGTTTCCTAAACAAATGAGATAAAGTGCTCTGAGGTGCAGAGTCGTCTCTCCCACCTGAGCTTTCTGTCATGTCGCTGTTTGTGCTTTGGGTCTCCTTATACTGGATTGTTACTTGGCATGCCAGATGGGGAAATTGCAGATGGCAGTTTACATAAACTTCTCCGGATGAAGGCGCTCAGTACGAACGTGACAAATCAATTTGAAAGCTGCTTACACTTGTAACTCATGCACCTCATATTCACAGCTGGCGAATAAGCTTGTGTTAGGGTGAATATATTCATGCATGTATTCGCTTTTATCAGCGCCTCTTTGTTCTATCTGGGCCACCAGTTTCTCTACTAATGAGGGTGTTTTGCTCTGTGCATTTACTGGAGATCGGGTGGTGATGGTGGGGTTGTATGGCTTTGCTGGGGATTTTGAGGGCTAAAATAGGTCTTGTCCATCTTAAATAAGTGGGTAGATGTGTTGTCAAGCAGGACTGTCCAATCTTAACATCATAGCTTAGCAGTATAATCCCAGGAGCTCCAGACTGCCTAATTGGTCATAATGTCTGCTCTGAATTTGAGAGCCAGCAAGTTTCTTCTCTGCCAGCTACAGCAATTAGCATGGCAAACACAGCTAGCAGGTTTTGCTTGCAGTAGTGTTCTTCATATGATTGCACCCCATTTTCAGAATAAGCACGAAGCTTATTCTAATCCCTTCCTGGGGACACACATAAAAAGACAGTTCATGTGAAAGACTCCACCCACTTTCTTGTAACGATGTTTGCCTTCTGAATTGCGTTTTAATCAAAAGATACA
Source organism: Neoarius graeffei (assembly GCF_027579695.1). NCBI lineage: Eukaryota > Metazoa > Chordata > Actinopteri > Siluriformes > Ariidae > Neoarius > Neoarius graeffei. Next base: position 7,239,499 of record NC_083580.1, read on the forward strand.
GAGCAGAAAAGCTGGTCTGGATTGGATGGAGCAAATTTCCAGGCCAGACGAATGAAAACAGAAATGAGAAACTAGCCAGGTCCATTTCATGGCTGGAGGCAGTGGTGGCTCGATGGTTAAAGCTCTGGATTATTGATCTGAAGGTCATGGGTTCACTGACAAACTGCCACTTTTGGGCCCTTGAGCAAGGCCCTTAACCCTCTCGGCTTCGAGTACCTCTTTGATGTATGTCACTCTGGATAACAGTGTCTGTTAAATGCCTGTAATGTAATATATTGTGAATCAGAGTTTTTTTTTTTTTTTAAAGTTACCTTCTTTATCTTTTCCACTTTTTGTAGGGTTACAATCTGGAACTGAGATTGGACTTAATTTTAACTACATCTCATGAATCTACATAATAATGAAGTCAGAGAAAAAAAATCAATATAGTTTGTTTACAAATAAAATAATAAGGAAGTATTTACCTCCATTGCTAAATTAATTCTGGTGTAAACAGTTGCCAAAAGAAGTTGCATAATTTTTTGAACAGAGTTGACCTGTGCGAAATTAAAGTTTCACATGATCGAAGTATAAATAAACCTGTTCCTCGAAGGTCCCAATATCTGTATGTAAACCATGATAGTGAAGACTGTCATCAAAACAAGTTCCAATAAATATGGTTTTAAAAAGTCCCAACGTTGTTTGAACATCTTGCTGAGCACCATGATTACAAAATGGGAAGAATATGTCACAACGACAGTACAACTCTGCCAAGAAGAGCCCAGGGATTAGTCAGAGAAGCAATCAAAAGGCCAGCCAGTGCTACCACAACCATGCTTCACTTTTGGGATGATGTTCTTCGGGTGCTGAGCAGCATTGAGTTTCCATCCATCCATTATCCGTAACTGCTTATCTTGTGCAGGGTCACGGGCAAGCTGGAGCCTATCCCAGCTGACTATGGGCGAGAGGCGGGGTACACCCTGGACAAGTTGCCAGATCATTGCAGGGCTGACACATAGAGACAACCAACCATTCACACTCACATTCACACCTACGGTCAATTTAGAGCCACCAATTAGCCTAACCTACATGTCTTTGGACTGTGAAGGAAACCGGAGCACCCGGAGGAAACCCACGCAGACTCCACACAGAAAAGCCCCTGTCGGCCACTGGGCTTGAACCCAGAACCTTCTTGCTGTGAGGCGACAGTGCTAACCACTACACCACCCGCATTGAGTTTCCATTCAACTAATTATGTGACTTCTGATGGTAAATAGTTGCACCAGAACAAATTCAGTTGTTTCACAAGAACAGGGCCGAATCCTTCTGCTAGAGTCTAAAAACACTTTGTGTTTGTGATTGTAGCATTCCTGTGTACTAGAACATTCCGCGACTGCTGCTCCTTCTGTTCTTCCTGCATCTATTCTGCACTTGCTATTGGTCAGCTGGTTGACGCTCATTCCTTTTCAGCACTTGCTGTACCACTATCAAATCCTCAAAGAGCGAGACGCATGAATAGTGTACCCCCTCACTTCTGAGTTGCTTTGAAAAAAAAAATAGCGAATTGAATAAATATAAATGTACATGATGGAAGTGGAGGAAGAAGGGGCTCAGAGTTGTCCACAGAGACCTGGGAATATGGGATTGTGGGACATACAGACTGACAGCGGGTGCTGATGAAATAATAATGTGCACTGTATGCGAGGATGGAATTTGCACATGAAAATCATCTCTCGCTCGGCTCTCACAGCGTCATGTGCACCGCCAATGACAATCCCTGCTGCAGTGTTTATATGCAAATAGCCCAGTCATTTCCACGCCCTCCTCTGAGAGCCAGAAGGCTGACGAGCATAGAAGGCAGCTTTTTTTGGTCAAGGTTTTTTTTTTTTTGAGTACAGTATTTACTTTATTTTCAAATCTATTTAAGCAGATTAACATTTTTATTTTTTATAATCACACATCACATCACATTATCTCTAGCCGCTTTATCCTGTTCTACAGGGTTGCAGGCGAGCTGGAGCCTATCCCAGCTGACTACGGGCGAAAGGCGGGGTACACCCTGGACAAGTCGCCAGGTCATCACAGGGCTGACACATAGACAACCATTCACACTCACATTCACACCTACGCTCAATTTAGAGTCACCAGTTAACCTAACCTGCATGTCTTTGGACTGTGGGGGAAACCGGAGCACCCGGAGGAAACCCACGCGGACACGGGGAGAACATGCAAACTCCGCACAGAAAGGCCCTCGCCGGCCACGGGGCTCAAACCCGTACCTCCTTGCTGTGAGGCGACAGCGCTAACCACTACACCACTGTGCCGCCTAGGCCCTATTGTTTTCCTAAGGAATTCTACTTCTTCTTCTTATTATTTTTCTTCAACACTTGGCCATTTTTGAGGTGGTTCCCATGGGTAAAAACTCATGAAATTTGGTACACACATCAGTCCTGCCTACCACTACTCAGGGCTAGAGGCTTGACCCCGGGTGTGTCCAGGGGACTCCATAGCACCCCCACATGCCATTGAGACATTTACCCGGTATATAGTTTCACCTATTGGTGTCAAATTTGGTAGGTGTGTGGGGTGTCCCAAGACAAACAAAATTGTATTAGCCATACTCAACAGGAAGTGAGTTATTTTTGGTTTTGTGCATTTTGACACGTCACATTTTGATGTACTCCTCCTCAGCAGTTTGGTGTACCAGAGGTGCTCATGCCCTTCATCACCGCTTGCGGCTATATTTCATGTTTATAATTGCTATAATGTAAGTGATAACAGTCAATAACTTGTTTCAGAAATGCTCCACAACTTAATGTAACCATAAAATTGCTAAAAAAAACCAACTATGATGTGCAATTTTTTAATAAATATTAAATCGTTGGCAAACTGTTGTGGTATAAAACGAATGAAGGAACATCTTTTAACAGGATGTGCTGTTATAGAAAAATAAACAACTTCAGATCGTCAACAGTAACTCTGCTTTTTGTCGTGTTAATCATGGGAACTCATACTTCTGATGATTTTCTCCATAGGTGTGAGTGTGAGTGTGAATGGCTGCTTGTCTGTCTGTGTGTGTTATTCCCTGTGATAGATCGGCAACCTGTCCTGTCCAGGGTGTACTCCATCTTTCACTCAAAATCATCTGGGATTGGCTCCATCTCACACACGATCCTCATCGAAGCGACAGAGATAATGGATGGATGAATGAATGAAAGATCAAATAGTGGCCCAAATAGCACCAATTCCTAGAAATGACCCATAGAGAACTGATTACGTTGGAAAAACCCAACAGTGGCGAACCGTTATTCTTAGAGCTGGGACATGAGCTCAGCCAAACCTTAGCCAGACACCAAAAAGCAACAGGGTAAAGGATTCTGCAAGGGATTAATGGCAGGCTGCCAGGTCGCTCCGTTGTGTGTAGTTGTCGATGTTGATTTTAAAAGTAACTCAGTAAATTACATCGGGAAATGAATATTTAAGTCTGAGTGAAAAATACTGTAGCGAGCGTGCAGTGTGGAAAAAGAGTCTGGAGACAGAAATCTTAGTTTCTCAGTCGTTAGCCTGTGCTACTTGCTCTCGATACCACTGGCTTGACTGCTTTATTAGCATTCGCTAACATTACTGATGAACAATTCGTGGTTAAGCGAGTGTTGGCCTTCGAGAAGGTCTAGGGCGATACATTTTTGGTCCCTCCCACTATAAATCAAAATCTGATTGGTTAATTCATCTGTCACTTCCTACATAAACATACACTGTCATGGCCTTCTGTCCTGGTAGTGAAGTCCAAACCAATGAGTGAGCAGCTCGAAACTCTTCTCAGCCTTGAGACAACAAACAAACAAACAAAAAAAATCTCATTGGATAACTCGGTTTTAATGCTTTCATTTCTGAAGCAAATTTGATAGAAAATGAGGCCAAATTAGAATCAGAAGAGAATAATTATAATGAAATTATGAAAGAAATTAATGAAAGATATTTGAAATGCTGATATGTTTGGGCCTTCTCGGAACGCCTAGAAGGCCCTGATGGTTCCCCTCTGAAACCCAATGATTGTCTGACGTAAAACTGCGAATTTGTTCAAGCTGCAGAATACTGTACTGCACACACACACACACACACACAGTAGCATGATGTATTACATATTCGGTGCTGGTTTTACATCAGAATGGACACCCACACCTACAAAACAGAACACTCAGACACTACACACACCCTGAAATGTATCCACATCGTTCATTAAGATGTGTCAATGATGCCATTTGGGGCCAAGCACTCGAAAACATAATAATGACCTTACTTTAATGTATTCTTACAGGCCTGACATACTGGTGGCAATGGGAGTCATTAAGATTTCTCTGCACACTATTTATGAGCAGCCCACGCCTGTAAAGACTCCTCTTAACTACCGAGATGATGTCTGCACAGCGACTTGGACACGTCTCAAACGCAAGTGTAATAGGAATTGCACTTTCCTTCGATTCCCTCATCTCTCTCTCTCTCTCTTTAATACTCTCTCCCATTTTTCACCTTCTTCGCTCCATATTTTCATGAATTAATGTTTGTCTCAAACAGAAGGGTTGCAGAAAAAAAGTAAACATGAAGTATATTTTGACTGAGGTCTGTCTGGTTTTGGCAGCTTTTCGGTCCTCAAGGGACCCGCCAGGACGTGCAGACCCTCGTCCCATATTTCTTTCTCTCGCTCTATTTTTTTGGTCGTCTCAACCCTTCCCCACCCGTCTTGTCTTTACCTTCCGTCTCCGTTTCTCCCCCTCTCTCCGTGTCAAAGCCAGTTACAGGCAGAAGAACTCTCCTTCGTAAATAATTCACAAGTTGATTAATAGACTCACAAGGGTATAATTAGACAGGGGAGAGACACTGGATAGTGTAACCAGTACAGTGCTTAAGGGAATTAGAGAGTGGGATTATTAAGGAAATAGAGGATAGTGTGAGAGTTAAAAAAATAAAAAAGACACATTGTGTTGGTGGTGAGGATGAGGATGAGGATGAGATGAGCAAGGGGGCGGGGGGCATCTTTGTTGGATTTCGTGGTGCGCAGTGCGCAGTGTGCAGTGTGCTCTCTCCAGGAGGAAAGAGCCAAGGTTTGTTTGATGTGGAAATTGGACAGTTTGAATCCGTCTCTTTTAATTTTTCACAAGTTACAGGGACCCCCTGGGTCTGCCACACTTTCCTTATAGGAAATAAATGAATTTTTCTCATTTTTCTTCCATTCCTCTTTCCCCCCTCCCCAATCTTTTTCTTTATCTTTCTGATCTATCCTCCTCAATACATTTTCCTTTTGCTCTTTTTTTTTCGCTCGTGAAGCTGTAGTTGCACTTTCCGTGGCTCTTTTCAATCCATTCATGCTGCTTCTAAAGCTGAATTTGACTACTTTAGCATTCTGAAAGTGACGAGCCTCATTGTGCGAGGCAGCCGTTCAAGCAAAAAACTAACAAATCTGGCTTCGACTCTAAACAGCTTTCTGTCTTCCTCAGCACACGGCGTGTCTGAAATGAATCAAAAAATCAACCAAGAGAGAATCAATAGAGCTGAAATATTCAGAGATGCGTCTGTTGTCTGTTCACCTTCAGCCGAGTAAGAGATGGAGTTCATGATGTTGCACGTCGTTTCATTTTCTAACCTCCCATCCTATTTGTCTTTGGGTTTTATTTTCATTTGAAAGCTAAAACACAGTCTCCAGTATTTTCTTCTGTGTAGAACTGTACAGCATGCTGTGTGTGTGTGTGTGTGTGTGTGTGTGTGTGTGTGTGTGTGTGTGTGTGTGTGTGTGTGTGTGTGTGTGTGTGGAAAGCAGAAGAAAGGAAATCGGTCTGAACAGGCCTGTGTTGGTCGGTCTGCTATGTCATCTTGTCAGATCTCATTTATCTTCTTTGCTTTCTTTTGCCTCCTGTCTGCCTCCACGTGCTCACCTGAAAGAAAAAATAATTGCATCAGCAGCTCCATTTTGTCTTTTGACGATAATATATTGACATGCACTTAATGTGAAATCAGATCATGATTAATGAATGCGTTATTAATTCCTTGTATGTTTAAGATGTTTGATTCCAAACTTCAAGCCTTAAAGTGCCATTCCACCATTGGATGTATTCTTTGGCATAAAATGCAATATATTTTGACAACGTATATAAATGGTATCACTAGATCGAGAAATCTTTTAGCTTCAAAATGATATATCAAACATAATTTTTTGACATCGACAAGTATATTAATTTTGCGACCAAAGTCACCTACCCGCGCGTGATGTCATCGGCAGGTTCCCTTTCTTGTGTACCACGTGACGTGTGACGTGGCACTTATTATCAGCAATGGCGGATAGAACGCGATAAAAATAATACCAATAAATCTAGCTAATACCAATAAATCTAGCTAACTGAAAGATTAACTCAAAATTTTTCGCAATTTTTTTGGCCCCCATATACGAGGAGAAATGACTCTCTCACTTTGGGGGTTTCCTGGTCTAAAAATAGACCGACACGTGGTACACAAGAAGGGGAACCTGCCGATGACATCACGTTTCACTACCGCGCGGAAATTAAAAGGGTAGGTGACTTTGGTCGCAAAATTAATATACTTGTCGTTGTCAAAAAATTATGTTTGATATATCATTTTGAAGCTAAAAGATTTCTCTATCTAGTCATGTTGTCATAAAATATATTGTATTTTATGCCAAAGAATACATCCAGTGGTGGAATGGCACTTTAAAATGATATAAAGTCCGAATCACCTGCATCATGAGAATCATGAGCTTTTCCTATAACACCCTTCCGAGGTAGGTGGCGGTATTGTAGCTGAGCAGTGGATGTTGATTTATTTATCTCTGTTGGCATTAAAGCGCTGCGCACCTGATGAAGGGGGTGTCAGGTGGGCCCTGACAGCCTCAGAGGCAGCCAAGCTTGTGCGATTTGGCTGCTGCACCTGCAGAAACAAGAAACGTCTGCGCCAGCTTTGAAGTTCTGACAGACGAGAGACTCTGAACGTACCTTAATCTTCCTGTTCCTCTGTCAGAACGAGATGCCGGCGTCTCAGAACGCCTCGCGCTGTTTGCTTTTGCTGCTTAATGACACAAACCATTCACCCCGCCACGTATGACAGCATTTCATCTAGGCCTAATGGGTGCCGGCTGATGTTTCAAACACACACACACACACACACACACACACACACACCGCTCTCCTCTCTGTCTTTCTGAGGAAGAGGAAGACAATGAGGCGCTTCAGCACGTGTTGATCGCTTCGTCTGTGTGCTTTTTGATCACGTTTTTGTGTTCGCGATGCGCACAAACACACAGGGAAAGTGGTGTGTGTGATGCGTTGAAGATCAGATTAGTAGATTGCTACTGTACAAGGCCGTCTCCGTCTGAACTGATTGGCCTGTAGCAGGAAACGAAAAGACGTGTGTTTGGAGGCTGTGCGTTTAAAGTGCCGTAGTCAATCTGGCTCATGCACCCCAAGCAAAGCACATCATGTATGGATTATGGTTTTATTATTATTTTTTTTCTGGAAAAGGGAAGACACCGGAAACTCTTTTAGTGGTTACTCAGTAGCTATAGGCTTTCCTGAGCTGTAATAAGTTAATCTTTTGCACATATTCAACTCAAATCACAAAGAAAGTTCTCATCCCATTCTCATTATCTCTAGCCGCTTTATCCTGTTCTACAGGGTCGCAGGCAAGCTGGAGCCTATCCCAGCTGACTACGGGCGAAAGGCGGGGTACACCCTGGACAAGTCGCCAGGTCATCACAGGGCTGACACATAGACACAGACAACCATTCACACTCACATTCACACCTACGGTCAATTTAGAGTCACCAGTTAACCTAACCTGCATGTCTTTGGACTGTGGGGGAAACCGGAGCACCCGGAGGAAACCCACGCGGACACGGGGAGAACATGCAAACTCCACACAGAAAGGCCCTCGCCGGCCACGGGGCTCGAACCCAGGACCTTCTTGCTGTGAGGCGACAGCGCTAACCACTACACCACCGTGCCGCCCTACAAAGAAAGTTAAAACATTTAAAACTCTAGTTACTTCCAAAAGTGAAATGAGTAAAAGGTGCGTTTGTAGATTACATTCAGATTCTACCAACAGACACCAACATTAGTGTCGAAACACTTCTTTAGTTAATGTCGGACAAGCAGCAAGATTTTTCACTTGTCTTTTTCACCGTAACCTTTTTATTCCTACGTATTTACTAGTTCATTGAAAGGAAACTGGTTAACAAAGTTTATCCAAAAGCAGGTATAGTTGTGATCATCATTATGCTTTAAAGGAGAACTGAAGTCATTTTAAAACTTGCTTTATTTCTTAATTAACGTGTTATTCAATTACATTTTCGGTTTTAGTAACCTTATATCGTGACTCGTATTGGCAACTAATTGCAATTAAATATTATATTTATTGGCCTATTCGTTTTATAGCCATGTTGAATTTAGTTCGTTTGGTCCACAGCAGGCGTCGCTTATCCGCGCGATCTTCACGAGACTTGTGCGAGACTTCGAAACGTGAAGAAGTGTCAGCCAGGTGTCAGCGCCGCCATTTTGAAAACTGCTTTCCAAATGAAATATTGCACAAAAACGAGTTTAAATGACGATTACTGCCGACTTTTTTCAAACTTTCCTGATTGCTATCAAAACAAACAAAACGTCCGGCTTGATTACGTCAGCATCCGAAAGAGGGCGCGCACGTCTTTTGACAACGTTGGCAGATGTCGGTCACTTTGATTTCCGCTGTACATTTTACTTCCGTCCTACGATGTCTCGCACAGGTCTTGACGAATCTTGTTTACGGCCATTGCTTTGACATATGGACTGATATATTCATCTCATTCTCATCATCTCTAGCCGCTTTATCCTGTTCTACAGGGTCGCAGGCAAGCTGGAGCCTATCCCAGCTGACTACGGGCGAAAGGCGGGGTACACCCTGGACAAGTCGCCAGGTCATCACAGGGCTGACACATAGACACAGACAACCATTCACACTCACATTCACACCTACGGTCAATTTAGAGTCACCAGTTAACCTAACCTGCATGTCTTTGGACTGTGGGGGAAACCGGAGCACCCGGAGGAAACCCACGCGGACACGGGGAGAACATGCAAACTCCGAACAGAAAGGCCCTCGCCGGCCACGGGGCTCGAACCCGGACCTTCTTGCTGTGAGGCGGCAGCGCTAACCACTACACCACCGTGCCGCCTGGACTGATATATTACAGAGCATATTTCAAACACTCATAACTTGCTATAGCAGTGACAAAATAGCGATCAAAAATGCATTCCGATATTTAATAAAATGAGAAATAGAACTTTGATAATAAAAAAATTGCCTTTAGTTCCCCTTTAACCTTCATCCTACCAAGTGGGGTCCATCTGGACCCCGCACCTATATGTTTGTTTGCCATTTTAAAAATATGTGACATACTGCCTCACCGTTTTATGAATTTGTCAGAATTTATGTCTTAATTAAAACACTAAAGCACCGGAAGATCAGCTTTTTGCATTGTGAAGGTATAATTAATTTGTTACTGGGGTCCAACCGGACCCCAGAGTAAAGTTTATCTGTCTTTCATTTTATAATTGAATAGCACACTGAAAGTTAACTTCTTTTATTTCTTTTATGTTCCATAATGAAACTACCAAGGCATTCCTTCTTGGGGTCCGTGTGGACCCCACTGCTGCAATAAGCACAGGCTGCAAAACAAAAGCCCTAAATTATTTTACAATTACTTTTTTGTTTTAAATTCTGTAAGAAAAGACCTAAGTTGTAATCCAGAATGTTTTACAGCTGCATGAGCTGCAAAAATTATGTATATAATGCCAATTTTTTTTGTGGCGCTATAATTTGCTACATGTATGCTAGTTATTGCAATATTATTGCAATGTTATTGCATTTATAATACATCATTGATATTCAGCCATAGTGGATTTTGTTCTTCAATAAAGTTATGTCTGTTTGCTGCATTGAATTGGTTCTTACTGCATTGATTTCAAGGTATTCCCTCCTGGGGTCCATATGGACCCTGCCTGGTAGTTTGTGTATGTAAAATTGGCTGGTAGGATGAAGGTTAAGTGTGTTCTTTATGCCTTGGGCCCTTTAGTGTATTGCTGTTATTAATACAAGATGTTCTGAACAAAACTTATCTGGTGATTTTGTCTTTATAAGCTTTAATTTTAAAGAAAAGTATTGGGGTCCAAACGGACCCCACATGGTAAGATTAAGGTGTAAAATAGCATGGTAGGATGAGGGTTAATGATTTATAATTTTTCACTAAAACTCTAGCTGTAACAATAAACAAAAACTATCCAGTGCCCCATTATGGTGCGTGTGTTGTTCTAACCCATGACCTGATCTGCAGTTTTAAGTTAGACTCACCCAAATTCAAGGCTTCTGGAAGAAATAAAGTGGATTAATCCAGTAAAACTTGAAGTATAAATTAATTTAAAGAAAATTAATTGAACATAAGGGTGACAGAGGGGGCGGCACGGTGGTGTAGTGGTTAGCGCTGTCGCCTCACAGCAAGAAGGTCCTGGGTTCGAGCCCCGGGGCCGGCGAGGGCCTTTCTGTGTGGAGTTTGCATGTTCTCCCCGTGTCCGCGTGGGTTTCCTCCGGGTGCTCCGGTTTCCCCCACAGTCCAAAAACATGCAGGTTAGGTTAACTGGTGACTCTAAATTGACCGTAGGTGTGAATGTGAGTGTGAATGGTTGTCTGTGTCTATGTGTCAGCCCTGTGATGACCTGGCGGCTTGTCCAGGGTGTACCCCGCCTTTCGCCCGTAGTCAGCTGGGATAGGCTCCAGCTTGCCTGCGACCCTGTAGAAGGATAAAGCGGCTAGAGATAATGAGATGAGATGAGATAAGGGTGACAGAATCACGTTGTGAATAAAAACAAACCGTACTTGAGTTCATAAAATTCCTGCGAAATATTTTACATTTGTGATAGTTAATGTGTTCCGTACAAAATAAAAATACAATAAAAAGTCTGAATGAAATGAAGATTCATTACAGATATTTATTTTATTGAGGTGTTTGATCTCCGTTTCTCCAATTTTGATGAAGTCTAATCATCTATAATTAGATATTATGACGTGGTTATTTTTACACACACACCTGCTGTACTCGGCTTCTGCGGAATTTCGTAAACAATAACACGACCGGATCACTGAGGGGATTGAACTAGTTTTGTTAGAACTTTATTGATGTAACTCTTGAATGATTGCTATAAAAATGAATGGTGATTTTCAACAAATATTCAACTCGTCCCGTCGGACAGGCAGATGCGGATTTGACTTGTCCGGACCAAACATCTGGTTGTCCCGGACAGTCGGACTACTGTTAATGTCGAGCCCTGAAGCAACTGCTATACGGTGTATAAGGAATAAAACACAATGGGGTTTTCCTGCAGTTACAGGAAAGTAATCAACAACAGGGTGGTATGATGCATCCCAATGCAAACTGGAGTTACTCTTACCACCACAAAGTTGATTATTTTCCTTTAACAGCACATCCCAATGTGATTTGAGGCCTCTTTACCAACACTAATTTAATTTATTAATGAACAACATGTCCTAGTTATTATAGCAGCTATAAGCAGTCACTTATCGTGTTATTGAGAAACCATAAAACACAAAGTCCTCTGTCTTGGAGTTATTACTACAGCGGGAAATTTACAGACTCTTAAAAAGCACTGACACTCCAGACTCCTTCCATAAATGTTAAAGGAAGCATCTGCTGACAGAAAACTTGGCCATATCAATGAGATGAGGTGAGATGTTTTTATTTTTGCTTTCTAATCCATTTAATAGTTATTCCATGAAATCAAGTTGTACATGAGCTGCTATAAGCCACATATGACAAGATTGAGTGGAATAACTGTTTTATTATAGCAACATTCACTGGATTTTGAGAAACGGAGCATTTTTATTTTTTGCAAATTTGATAAATAAAAACTTTATACAAAACGTCCGACAAAATCATTTTCGCTTAGAATGTAAACAAACTGGCAAAATGACAGGAGCAATTTGAGAAAAATGCTATAATAATAATTCTTTGAAAAAAAAGATACGTTCTTACCATGAAATACTTTTATTCCATATTTTGTTGCTTTTTTTTTATTTTTTGGGGTTTTGTTTTCGAGTAGAGTTTTTATTTCATCCTCGGTTGGTTCAGCAACACATGCATCATTTTGCTTTTCTCCACTCACCGTATATGAGCTGATATCCTAGTAGTAGAGTAGCCAATCAGAGCACGTGACTGCTCATATCTAGTGAATATGGATAGAATAAAATTTATTATCCTTAGTTTTATTATAGAAATGCTAACACATTAGAGTGAGTGCATTTAATATAAATTATTGTCAGAACTGCCGTTAAAGAAAATTAATCAACACCTTCTGAGCATCAGATCTGAAAACTCAACAATGCTGTGGTGTGTATATATACACAAATATTAAAAACAATGAAACATGAAATGAAAAAAATATCTATTTTTTATTTGCACTTTTATTCATTGCGTGTTTTAAACGTACTTACCGTTTTAAATGTGATCTCTGTCATGTAAGTGATAACAGGAACAAATTTATTTCACAGACATTCCACAACATTAAGTGTATCTATAAATGGTTAAAAAATTATACCATTTCTTTCCATAATCTCATCTCATCTCATTATCTCTAGCCGCTTTATCCTGTTCTACAGGGTCGCAGGCAAGCTGGAGCCTATCCCAGCTGACTACGGGTGAAAGGCGGGGTACACCCTGGACAAGTCGCCAGGTCATCATAGGGCTGACACATAGACACAGACAACCATTCACACTCACATTCACACCTACGCTCAATTTAGAGTCACCAGTTAACCTAACCTGCATGTCTTTGGACTGTGGGGGAAACCGGAGCACCCGGAGGAAACCCACGCAGACACGGGGAGAACATGCTCCGCACAGAAAGGCCCTCGCCGGCCACGGGGCTCGAACCCGGACCTTCTTGCTGTGAGAAGGTCCACCGTGCCGCCCTCTTTCCATAATAAAGAAAAAAATAGGTTAACTCTTGTTGTGGTATAAAGTAAAACAATTTGAGACATGCTGATCATTTGAAAATGATCAACTTCAGGATGGTACCAGTATCTGCTTTGGAACAGCCCGCATCACCCTACCCCACCCAACCCCACCATTGATTAGTTTCCAATAACAGCATGCTCCATCCATCGTGTTTTATTCCTTACTTGAGCCTCTTTTGACCGACTACGCAGCCCTTCTAGATTTGAGCAGAACTTAGGAAAAGGACACAAGTACCAAACACCACCTGCCGACAAGGTCAGTTCAGTGGTTACACAGTGTTACAACAGCACAGACGTTGTTAACAGTTGTTTCAATGCACCGTGGTCCATGTCCTTCCCCATTAAGCCTGCATAATACAGTACACATTCAATAATTTACCCAGTGCAGAGCATTACCAGTTATCCCGATGTGCATGTAATTCAAAGTTAGTGGAGACATAAATAATTCTCAGGTTGTCTTCTTCGGATATACTCAGCGCAGCCTTGCCAGAAGTCGAGAGAAGTGCCTGTAATTGGCGCTTATTATGCCATTTTGCAAAGTCATCTACCAAGGACAGGACTGCTCTGAAATGTTTAATGTATACCGTTAGTGTGTCTCGGCCAACCACAGACAGGAGCGACCATTTCCGTCACGGTTCTTGCTCTATTCCTGTTGACACGCCAACTAAATTCCATTGGCTGCTTTGCCATCTTCTATTTATCGATCCTCCTTCTATTACTATGGTGGAGGTTGGAGGCAGGGTAGTTGGTGTGTTCGTGGAAGAGCAGGTAGGCAGGAGAGGGCACTGAGGTTAATTATTCGATTACTGGGTGGCTCAGGCAGGAGCTGTTTAAACAGGACCCAGTCAGCAGGGGATTAGGCCTCATTACTTGAGCTAAAGCTACGCTGCCGATCCTTCCCCACTGCCCCACACTGCAGCAGGCTTAGACGTGCCAGGGAATATTCATATGGCCCCTGGAAGAAATAAAAAGAGGGTAGAAGGAGAAATGGTGAACATAAATCTTGGGCTTAACTCCTCCAGATCTGTGGCATCATCACTCTAGCTGTGTAGCGCTACAATTATCCCCCAAATGCCCTGAGCTCCGCGAGATTAACATCACTTCTCTGGTTACAGCGTGAGCCGCTCCTGCTCTGCTCCTCTTCTCCGTTCCTGTTGTCCATCAGGCGTCTCGTGGCCAGCAGGGTGTCTGATGGCAGGGGCTGATAATGACACTGCTTTGGCTGATGAGTGGAGATGAGAGGAGAAATGAGGTCGAGACTGTGTGCGTGAACTGACCGTGTTGGTCATTGTGCCCGTGAACCCGGTTTGTATTGACTTCGGGTTGTTTTTTTGCCCAGGGCTTGTTTGTTAAGGGGGATCTTTTATCTGATAGTGTTGGGTCTCAGAACTGTTACTGTGCTGCAGTGGTGGAAAGAGTACAAAACACATTGACTTGAGTCAAAGTACCGCTACTGTAGTAATGATTCACTTGAGTAAATGTCAAGAATATTCACAACACTCAAATAAAGGTCATCTAGTGAAACCTGCTTGAGGAATTGCTTTACAGATTGCTGATTTCTGACACAAATAATAATAATAATAATAATAATAATAATAAAGCTCTATATCTAAGGAATGCATAATCTCTATAAGTATATAAAGAAAGGTATCATTACCTGACTACCCTTACAAAAAAGAAATTTATTCAAGTGTGCGTCTAGTATACTTCTTTTAAACTAAAAATAAGAGCGTATGCTTTCAGTTTACTTTTTATTTACTTATCAGATATACTTAATAAAGTTATACATAAGTATACTTGGCTTATACTGAAAAGTATATAGAAAAGTCTAAGTATATTCAGCTTACACTTAAACTTTTGATCAAGATATACTTAACCAAAGTGTAATAAAGTATTCAAATATTTGTGTAAGTGTACTTGCCTTGTAGTTGTGCTTATCCTTTTGATAGCAGCCTATAAAATATTTCTTTTTCACACATATCGGCTTCTTTGTGATATATGGCAGCATGTTTTAAATCCCATCTTTTAAACCTACATGTACCAGAAGTTTGTGGTCAGCTCGAAACACTTAAGTTGTCTAGTGGAAGTGTGCATGAGGTAAGGGTTAGGGCTAGAAAACTAATAGTGCACCTAGAAGGGTAAATGCAGTATACTTCAAAACTAAAAAGTGGACTAGATGTACAGTATATAACCAGTAACTAATCGTATATTTCCAATATTCTATAAAGTATATTTTACAAATTAAAAAGTGGACTAGAAGTGTGTAATGAGTAAACCAATGGTATATTTCCAGTGTACTACAAAGTATACTTTAGTAAACTAAAAAGTGGACTAGAAGTATAAAACAAGTAAACTCATAGTATATTTCCAGTACACTATGAAGTATGTTTTTGTAAACTAAAAAGTGGACTACAAGTATAGAACTAGTAAACTATTAGTAGATAAGTTTACTTGTGGTATACTTGCAGTACAACATAAAAAATACTAGTTGTATACTCAGAGTTTACTTCTCTTAGACTTAAAGTATACTTTTTGTAAACTAAAAGTGGGCCAATTTAGTCCCAAGAAGTATTAGATTAATTTACTTGTGGGCGGCACGGTGGTGTAGTAGTTAGCACTGTCGCCTCACAGCAATAAGGTTCTGGGTTCGAGCCCTGTGGCCGGCGAGGGCCTTTCTGTGTGGAGTTTGCATGTTCTCTCCGTGTCCGCGTGGGTTTCCTCCGGGTGCTCCGGTTCCCCCCACAGTCCAAAGACATGCAGGTTAGGTTAACTGGTGACTCTAAATTGACCGTAGGTGTGAATGTGAGTGTGAATGGTTGTCTGTGTCTATGTGTCAGCCCTGTGATGACCTGGCGACTTGTCCAGGGTGTACCCCGCCTTTCGCCCGTAGTCAGCTGGGATAGGCTCCAGCTTGCCTGCGACCCTGTAGAACAGGATAAAGCGGCTAGAGATAATGAGATGAGATGAGAGACATTAAGTGAGCTAAATATAGTTATATAGAGCCAAGAAAAAGAATCAAGGTTATTTATGATAAAAACGTGACAGGAGGAGGATACAGGACTCGCGTCCCAGTTGACAACCTTCCCCTATTGTAATAACATTAAAAACTACAGGAAATTCTTCTTAGAACTATTTTACGTTATGTTAAAATCAATATGAAATAGCAAGAGTAGTGAAATGGTCTAAAAACTATAATATTAAATATTTTATCAAAGAATACTGGACTTATTCATTATATAATGAGTAACTTAGGTGGCTGATAGGATGATAATATCTCGTGATAGTATTCAGAAATTAGTTTTTTGAATTTCGCCAAGGACATTAGACTTTTTAAAACTGTTTTGCGTTAAAAAAAACTGAAATAGCAAAAGTGGAATGGTCTAAAAGTTATAACATTAAATATCTTATCAAAAATACTAGACTAATTCATTATATAATGAGTCACTGAGGTGGCTGATAAGATGATAATCTCTGGTAATAGTGTTCAGAAATTAGTTTTTTGAATTTCGCTAAGGACATTGGCGTGGTTTTCAGCTCAGTTGGTAGGCTGTTCCATAGTTCTATAGTTCTTGGCAGATATGAAGCCCTATAGTAAGTCTGCTTATGGCGTGCTGTAAGTTGGACTAGGTTGTTCTTGTCAAAGTTACACGTCTTGTAGATTGATGTGACTGGAAGAAGATACTGTTTAAGTTCAGTTTCTGTAGACCCATTCCTTATCTTGTACAGCATGACCAGGTCAGTCATCTCTCTTCTGTGTTCCAGTGGCTGCAATTCGAGGTAGATGAGCCTCTCAGTGTATGTCTTGTCCTCAGGATAGTTCAAGATGAACTTGGTAGCTCTACATTGTACATTCTCAATCAGCCTGCGATGTTTTGCAGTGTATGGCGACCAGACACAGGAGGCGTACTCTAGCTTGGGCCTCACCAACGAGCAAAATAGAAGTTTCCTTGTTCTTATGTCAGTGATGTCTCTTCCACAGATTCTTTTTATGAGGCCGAGTGTCTTATTGGCCTGGGCACACATATCTTCGATATGTTTACCCTACGTCATATCACTTGCAACAGTGACTCCCAGATCTTTGATGTGGTTAGCTTGCTGGAGGTCCCGGTTACCAAGATGGTAATGGTTGGTGTCGACTTCAGATCTTTTCTTTGACATGTGCAAGACTTTACATTTAGATACAGTTAGGTCCATATATATTTGGACACTGACACAAATTTAGTTTTTTTTCCTGTTTACTGAAACATATTCAGGTTATAGTTATATAATGGACATGGACATAAAGTCCAGACTTTCAGCTTTCATTTGAGGGTATCCACATTAAAATTGGATAAAGGGTTTAGGAGTTTCAGCTCCTTAACATGTGCCACCCTGTTTTTAAAGGGACCAAAAGTAATTGGACAATTGACTCAAAGGCTATTTCATGGGCAGGTGCGGGCAATTCCTTCGTTATGTCATTCTCAATTAAGCAGATAAAAGGCCTGGAGTTGATTTGAGGTGTGGTGCTTGCATTTGGAAGATTTTGCTGTGAAGAAAACATGCGGTCAAAGGAGCTCTCCATGCAGGTGAAACAAGCCATCCTTAAGCTGTGAAAACAGAAAAAACCCATCCGAGAAATTGCTACAATATTAGGAGTGGCAAAATCTACAGTTTGGTACATCCTGAGAAAGAAAGAAAGAAAGAAAGAAAGAAAGAAAGAAAGAAAGAAAGAAAGAAAGAACTGGTGAACTCATCAATGCAAAAAGACCTGGATGCCCACAGAAGACAACAGTGGTGAATGATCGCAGAATAATTTCCATGGTGAAGAGAAACCCCTTCACAACAGCCAACCAAGTGAACAACACTCTCCAGGAGGTACGCGTATCAATATCCAAATCTACCATAAAGAGAAGACTGCATGAAAGTAAATACAGAGGGTTCACTGCACGGTGCAAGCCACTCATAAGCCTCAAGAATAAAAAGGCTAGATTGGACTTTGCTAAAAAACATCTAAAAAAGCCAGCACAGTTCTGGAAGAACATTCTTTGGACAGATGAAACCAAAATCAACCTCTACCAGAATGATGGAAAGAAAAAAGTATGGTGAAGGTGTGGTACAGCTCATGATCCAAAGCATACCACATCATCTGTAAAACACGGCGGAGGCAGTGTGATGGCTTGGGCATGCATGGCTGCCAGTGGCACTGGGTCACTAGTGTTTATTGATGATGTGACACAGGACAGAAGCAGCCGGATGAATTCTGAGGTATTCAGAGACATACTGTGTGCTCAAATCCAGCCAAATGCAGCCAAACTGATTGGTCGGCGTTTCATAATACAGATGGACAATGACCCAAAACATAAAGCCAAAGCAACCCAGGAGTTTATTAAAGCAAAGAAGTGGAATATTCTTGAATGGCCAAGTCAGTCACCTGATCTCAACCCAATTGAGCATGCATTTCACTTGTTAAAGATTAACTTCAGACAGAAAGGCCCACAAACAAACAGCAACTGAAAACCGCTGCAGTAAAGGCCTGGCAGAGCATTAAAAAGGAGGAAACACAGCGTCTGGTGATGTCCATGAGTTCAAGACTTCAGGCAGTCATTGCCAACAAAGGGTTTTCAACCAAGTATTAGAAATGAACATTTTATTTACAATTATTTAATTTGTCCAATTACTTTTGAGCCCCTGAAATGAAGGGATTGTGTTTAAAAAATGCTTTAGTTCCTCACATTTTTATGCAATCATTTTGTTCAACCCACTGAATTAAAGCTGAAAGTCTGAACTTCATCTGCATCTGAATTGTTTAGTTCAAAATTCATTGTGGTTATATACAGAACCAAAATTAGAAAAATGTTGTCTCTGTCCAAATATTTATGGACCTAACTGTATGTTGAATGTCATTTTGAAGTCAACACTCCAGCGGTGAACACAATCGATGTCGTCTTGGAGAGATTGCTGACAGGATCTTGAATCTATGACTCGATAAAGCTTCAAATCATCAGCAAAAAGGGCAAGCTTAGAATCACCTTGAAGATAGTTTGGCATATCATTGGCATAGACAAGGAACAGTAGTGGTCCAAGTATGGAGCCTTGTGGAACACCAGATGTCACAGGTAACCAGTCAGAGAATGTTCCATCTAAGACAACACGCTGCTGTCTGTTACACAGATAACTCTGAAACCACTGCAGTAGTGAGCCTGAGACTCCATAACTCTGAAGTTTGCTGAGAAGTAACGGATGCGATACCTTGTCAAACGCCTTGGATAGATCAAGATGGACTGTGTCAACCTCTCTGCCACTTGCTAAGTTTTCCACGATGTCATGGTAGACTGTGAGTAGCAGCGTTACTGTTGACTTCCCTTTAAGGAATCCATGTTGGAGATGGTACAGAAATGGGGACAAGTGTTGGTAACAATGATCAAAGATGCAGCGTTCTAGTGCTTTCGAGACAATGCACAGCAGCGAGATTGGTCTGTAGTTTGCAGCCAGAGAAGGGTCATCTCTTTTGAAGACAGGTGTTGTGTTAGCATGTTTCCAGCTTGCTGGAACTGACCCAAGCGACAACGATAAGTTGAACAGTTGACAAAGTGATGGAGCGATGGCTTGATCCGTGCACTTTAAGAGCATTCCAGGGATGTTTCTGGTCCACATGCTTTTATTGGATTCAGCGACTCTAGAACTTTGATGACATCGGTAATGGTGAGCTGGATGTGAGATAAGTCTGGTGCATTTGTAGGACGGTAAGCAGCACTTGGAGGCAGACCCGACGGCAGAAGTGGTCTCGTAGCTGGGCATTGCACTGGCTGGGGGTGGGCACGCACTGGCGAACCCAATTTTACTAGGGGGGTCCGGGGGCATGCTCCCCTGGAAGAAATTTTTGAAAAAAATAACACAATAAAATGGTGTATTTTGAGCTCTTCAGACACCCTGTTCTGCTGCTATATATTGTCCGTCACTGAGCGCATTTGCAGGGAATATTCCATTTCATACGGAATATTGGCAGTATTCCATTTGCACACGAGTCATGTTGTAAACTCGTTCCGAATACCCAACACTGAATGCGCAAACGGATGATTGTGATCAATGTTGACAGCAAATGAAGATTGATATTTACAATTAAGAGTGCGCAACAGAAGATTACATCACACTCATCCTCCCTGCACAAAGCCTAACTGCAGTAACTGAATCCCTTCTAAGTGAAACCATGCGCATTAAAAGTTTTATGTCTCAAATCTAGTTTTGTGAAGCATGACAACATTAATCTTTAATACAGATGTGTTTTGTAGGTTAACTGAAACGTCAAAACCAGTTTCTTACCTCCAGTGCTTAGTTTGCAAATCAAACGCCAAGTGCATGACAGCGCAGGGCTGACGAGATGGGCGCAGGCCGAAACGTTAAGAAAACAGTGTGTCATGTATACACATTTTAAATTAAGGACTTTTTCTTTAATATTATGCCCTTTTAAAAAAAAAAAAAAGAAAAGCATTTAATTGTAGTAGCCTGCGATTTATTTATTTATTTTAAATATTGTGTTAAGCTGTTGGCCCTAGCCTATGACAGGGCGGGGGGGCCCACACTAGGGCGGGCCCACGTGACTAAATGGGCGGGCCCGGCCCCCAAAGGCCCGCCCATCGCGCCGGGCCCGCTTGGAGGTGTTGAATCATCAACGGTAAATACTGAGTGGAAGTACGAGTTCAGCAGATTAGCTTTATCAGCACTGTTTGTTAGAAAAGAAAAACCATCACGAAGGAAGTTGGTGATGGTATACTTGGTACACAAACGTATACTTAAGGAAATATACTTTAACTTAACTTACGTATACTTAAGAAAATGAACTTGAAGTATACGTCTTTTTGATAAGGGTAGCTAGCTAATCAAAATCCTTTGGGCTTTCAGTAGATATGGTACTGTACAAATGTCTTAGGCGCATGTAAAGAAATGCTGTGGGTCAAAAATGGCTGAAAAAATAATGAAATGAAATGTTTCGACATTAAAAAAAATCACTATAAACAGTAAGCAGCAAGCCATAATAAATGAAACAAAGTCGATATTTGGTATGAGACGACCCTTTGCTTGAAAAAAAAAATAGTTGTCTCCGGTCCAGTGAGTGCAGTTTGATAAGGAAATGAGCTGTAGGTTTTACTGAGCATCTTACAGAACCAGCCAGTTCTTCTGGACACTTTGACTGTCACACTCGCTTCTTCATTTTACCCCCAAACCCAGCAGCCTTCATTATGTTTTCTTTTTTAATCTGAAAAGTGCTCTCTTAAGGAATATACTGCTCAGACATTTACAAACTTTTTTTTCTGTAACATTTAATTTTGTGCTGGAAATGTTTGGAACTCTAAAATGTTTTCATCATGTTTTGACTCGATAATGTATGTAGAAGTCATCAAATAGAAATCTATAACAAAAAGTTTGTATGGAAAAAAACCAGGGTGCTTAAGACTTTTGCACAGTACTGTAGGTTCGTGAGCTAGCTTGCTAGCTAGCTAGCTAGCTAGCTCATGTTAAGTCATACATAGCTCTAGCTACAAAACTATCAAGCAAAGACATCACCTGTACAATATCCTGAGTGTTGGATATCAGCTATAGCAGCACTTAGATTAGATATTTAACACGAAAGGCAACCAAAAAAACATTTATTTCACGAATATGGCTCTGGCTATGAAGATGGATTTTGTGTGCTACTATTTTGAAATGTTTGAACGAGTCCCATTCAAACAGACTGCATTTAAATAAACCATGTTTGTTTGTTTTTTTCCCATTCTCCTGGCATGCTATACTAGCGTAGGAGTTCAGCAATAAACATGGAAAAATTAGTTTTTCCACCCATCTACCTCTGGTATTTCCTCTATGACATCACCCAAATCCCATTGCAAACCATTACACACCATCACGTCCATGAACTCTGGTTCAGTCTAGAATGGTTCCAGTTTTTTTTTCCCTTCTTTCTTCCAGCATAGATACCCTTGAGGAAATGACCATTACATCTCATCTCATTATCTCATTATCTCTAGCCGCTTTATCCTTCTACAGGGTCGCAGGCAAGCTGGAGCCTATCCCAGCTGACTACGGGCGAAAGGCGGGGTACACCCTGGACAAGTCGCCAGGTCATCACAGGGCTGACACATAGACACAGACAACCATTCACACCTACGGTCAATTTAGAGTCACCAGTTAACCTAACCTGCATGTCTTTGGACTGTGGGGGAAACCGGAGCACCCGGAGGAAACCCACGCGGACACGGGGAGAACATGCAAACTCCGCACAGAAAGGCCCTCGCCGGCCACGGGGATCGAACCCAGACCTTCTTGCTGTGAGGCGACAGCGCTAACCACTACACCACCGTGCCGCCCATTACATCTCACTCTAGCTTTTCCTTGGATGTTTCGTTTGCTATAACCCAAGCTGACATTTGTGTATTTAACAGTTATTCCATGAAATCGAGTTGTACATGAGCTGATAGCTGACAAGGTTTTATTCTATCCACATTCACTGGATTTTGAGAAACAGAGAAATCTGTTTGCAAATTCGATACATAAAAACTTAATACAAAACGTCTACAAATGCTATAATAATAATAATTCTTGGAAAAAAAGGTATGTTCTTACCATCAAATCTTTTATTCCATATTTTGTTGCTTTTTTTGTTGTATTTTTAGGGTTTAGTTTTCGAGCAGAGTTTTTATTTCGTCCTTGGTTGTTTCAGCAACATGCTCCGCCATTTTGTTTTACTCTACTCGCGGTATATGAGCTGATAGCCTAGTAGTAGAGTAGCCAATCAGAGTGCACGATTGCCCATATCCGGTGAATATGGATAGAATAAAAGAAGTTATAGGTATAGTAGACTAGCTTCACTGATGTCTTTCCACTGATCGGGCCCTGTCCTGATTAGGAACCGGTACTCAGCTTACAGTCCCCGAAAAGGTCACATGTATACACGCAGCCTCTTCTGCCCATATTCAGTTGCAGTGCTTCTTCAAATCGCCTGGGAGACACTCGTATTTCTGGGGAAGTCTCACCCAGACAACCAACACCTGAAGACAATATCCAAAAGACAACACAGGATTGTGTGTTGCTCTATCAAAGTGTGACTCGGAATGGTCTCTTTGTCTGGCTGTACATTTTATCAGAGCTTCTTTTGCTGCCTTTGGAAAAGATAACAAACACAGGCTGGCGTGCCGCTTCGGCAGCAAATGGAATTTAAGGACCGTATACTGTCACAGAATCATGCCTGCACAGACATCAAGACGAGAACGAAAGACCTCTAGAGAGACTGTTAAACCATTACCAATAAAAATCCTATTAAGCCCAAGAAAAAAAAAAAAAACGGTTGATTTTGGAGACTCCGTCTCTCCAATACGTGTGATCTAGCTTAAATCCAGGACAGAGAGCTACCATTATATAATTGAGGAAAAAATCAATGGAGGCAGCTGGACGTGGCTGCTGTGAGCAGGGCCGCGTCCATATGGAAGGTGCACGGCTTCGATCGGTGTCTGGGATTGGCTTAGCTTCACTAGCCTAATCACACACTGCGCTGGTCGATGCCAGGCCTTGGCTCTTGGCACTCACAGCATATGTTAACATTAGTTTTTCCTCCCCCCGTCAAAACAACACCTGGGATCCGAGCCATTTAAAAGCAAAAGAAACAGGGATTATATTAAAGATTGCCTGAGGATGTTTGGGTGGCCAGTAGAGGAGAGAAGAGTGCCACGAAGGATGTTTATTTTTATCGACCCTGTGTTGTCGAAACAGGAAGATTTAGAGAAGCTTGACTACTAAAATTCCCTTAGAGACATTGCTCTGAGAAGGATGAAAAGAGTTTTCCAAGCATTTGGCCTGTTGAAGTTGATTGGAATCTTCAACAGAATAATAATTATGTTCTGGCTGAAAAAAAAAAATCGGTGATATTAATATTAAAAATCATCTAAACCTTGCTTTAAAGGCCACCATTCGATTTTTGCTTTAAATCGAATAATAAATTACGTTTCTTGAAGTGTTCCACAAAAAGAGCCACAGGAAATGCCATGAAGCAACAAGTGTACACATATAGCGTACCTCTCCTTCTATCCAGTAAACTGAATATGTACGGCCTGCATTTGCATATCGCAACATGATTGGCTCTTATATTTGATGACGCAACTCATATTTTATGACTAACTCAGATCTCAGATTCGCTTTTGAGATGTTCAGAAATATTGCAGAACTACCAGAGTGACCTTTTTTTGCAAAATTCTTGACACTCAGGAAAAAGTTTTATAAAGCTTAGGATCATTTTAAGTAAAAATAGCCTAAATAAGGCTGTAGCTCATACCGGCCACTGTTGTTGTGTGAGTCTGAAAGCCAAACAATCCTGTAGGACGAGTAGTGATTTTCGTTCAATTGCACCTGACCCCTGTATAGCCGCATCCATGGCAGGCGGCACCACCTGGTGAACAATTCTTGTTCGTATGTCTTTAGAGTCTTCTGGGTGAGTTTCAGTGAAAACGTCCCAGCAGATAATGAACATTAGTGTTTAATGTGATGAGTCATCCAAAATTTTCAAACGCCCATAAAATGTTAAAGGAGAACTGAAGTCATTTTTAAACTTGCTTTATTTCTTAATTAACGTGTTATTCAATTACGTTTTTGGTTTTGGTAACCTTATATCGTGATTCGTATTGGCAACTAATTGCAGTTAAATATTATATTTATCGGCCTAGGGCGGCACGGTGGTGTAGTGGTTAGCGCTGTCGCCTCACAGCAAGAAGGTCCGGGTTCGAGCCCCGTGGCCGGCGAGGGCCTTTCTGTGCGGAGTTTGCATGTTCTCCCCGTGTCCGCGTGGGTTTCCTCCGGGTGCTCCGGTTTCCCCCACAGTCCAAAGACATGCAGGTTAGGTTAACTGGTGACTCTAAATTGAGCGTAGGTGTGAATGTGAGTGTGAATGGTTGTCTGTGTCTATGTGTCAGCTCTGTGATGACCTGGCGACTTGTCCAGGGTGTACCCTGCCTTTCGCCCGTAGTCAGCTGGGATAGGCTCCAGCTTGCCTGCGACCCTGTAGAACAGGATAAAGCGGCTCGAGATAATGAGATGAGATGAAAAAATTTGCCTTTAGTTCCCCTTTAAATATGACAGGTGGCGCCACCATCTGGACAACTTTTCTGCATACAGTGGTGCTTGAAAGTTTGTGAACCTTTTAGAATTTTCTATATTTCTGCATAAATATGACCAAACACATCATCAGATTTTCACACAAGTCCTAAAAGTAGATAAAAAGAACCCAGTTAAACAAATGAGACAAAAATATTATACTTGGTCATTTATTTACTGAGGAAAATGATCCAATATTACCTACCTGTGAGCGGCAAATGTATGTGAACCTTTACTTTCAGTATCTGGTGTGACCCCCTTGTGCAGCAATAACTGCAACTAAACGTTTGCGGTAACTGTTGATCAGTCCTGCACACCGGCTTGGAGGAATTTTAGCCCGTTCCTCCGTACAGAACAGCTTCAACTCTGGGATGTTGGTGGGTTTCCTCACATGAACTGCTCACTTCAGGTCCTTACACAACATTTCGATTGGATTAAGGTCAGGACTTTGACTTGGCCATTCCAAAACATTAACTTTATTCTTCTTTAACCATTCTTTGATAGAATGACTTGTGTGCTGAGGGTCGTTGTCTTGCTGCATGACCCACCTTCTCTTGAGATTCAGTTTATGGACAGATGTCCTGACATCTTCCTTTAGAATTCGCTGGTATAATTCAGAATTCATTGTTCCATCAATGATGGCAACCTGTCCTGGCCCAGATGCGGCAAAACAGGCCCAAACCATGATACTACCACCACCATGTTTCACAGATGGGATAAGGTTCTTATGCTGGAATGCAGTGTTTTCCTTTCTCCAAACATAATGCTTCTCATTTAAACCAAAAATTTCTATTTTGGTCTCATCCGTCCACAAAACATTTTTCCAATAGCCTTCTAGCTTGTCCATGTGATCTTTAGCAAACTGCAGACAAGCAGCAATGTTCTTTTTGGAGAGCAGTGGCTTTCTCCTTGCAACCCTGCCATGCACACCATTGTTGTTCAGTGTTCTCCTGATGGTGGACTCATGAACATTAGCCAATGTGAGAGAGGCCTTCAGTTGCTTAGAAGTTACCCTGGGGTCCTTTGTGACCTTGCCGACTATTACACGCCTTGCTCTTGGAGTGATCTTTGTTGGTCGACCACTCCTGGGGAGGGTAACAATGGTCCTGAATTTCCTCCATTTGTACACAATCGGTCTGACTGTGGATTAGTGGAGTCCAAACTCTTTAGAGACGGTTTTGTAACCTTTTCCAGCCTGATGAGCAACAATGCTTTTTCTGAGGTCCTCAGAAATCTCCTTTGTTTGTGCCACGATACACTTCCACAAACGTGTTGTGAAGATCAGACTTTGATAGATCCCTGTTCTTTAAATAAAACAGGGTGCCCACTCACACCTGATTGTCATCCCATTGATTGAAAACACCTGACTCTAATCCTAGAGGTTCACATACTTTTGCCACTCACAGATATGTAATATTGGATCATTTTCCTCAATAAATAAATGACCAAGTATAATATGTTTGTCTCATTTGTTTAACTGGGTTCTCTTTATCTACTTTTAGGACTTGTATGAAAATCTGATGATGTTTTAGGTCATATTTATGCAGAAATATAGAAAATTCTAAAGAGTTCACAAACCTTCAGGCACCACTGTGGTTAGACTTCATGTGTAGTCATATTTAAAAAAAAGGTCCATCTTTAGCACCTTGTTCAGTTTTTCCCCTGTGTATTTTGTTGTGTGTTTATGAGTTTATATGATCCTTTGTGCTAGAAACAAGTTGTGTTAAATTACAGTTTGGAATCGGGTCAAGGACTCCCACCTCTGGGTCAGACGATCCTCAGCTTCTTTGCTGCTGACTTGCGAAGTAACCCTGCAAAAACCGGAGCATATTTACAGATGAGAGAAAGCGAGTCGAGTGCTGCCCTTCCGATTGGCCCAATTATGCCATTAACAGGGCCCGAAGTAGGAGCTAATAGCTGGAGACCTCATTAACATAGCATTAGTTTAATTGAGCAGCAGGCATAGGGTTTGCAGCCTAGCATGAGCGGAAGGCCCGAGCTAATGTTACTGATGGATCGGTGATGCTCCGACAGCAGCCTTTTACCTGACAGTTATATTAATTAACAGCTATCCTGTTACACAAGCTTTAAAAGCGATGAATAAATAAAACAGGTGGTGAGGCAGCACATAGATTTTTCAGACACAAGAAATCGATGTCATTGAATGTTGACGTATTCGAAGCGTAACAACTGCGATTTCAGCGTGATAGGTTATGTCTTTAATTCAGGTTCGTCTTTTTCAGTAACAAAAAACCCGTCAACCTTGTCTTAGGAAGAGACTAGCCGCATCTGAAGGTAGGCTCAGTGAAGCGGGTCAGGCAGGAAGCTCTTTTGTTATGTAAAGAGCCGCTATTTGATCCTGGAGCAGAAAAAAGGAAAGAGAAACCCGGTCCGATAAACTTGCCTCATCAGATAATTGAAGATGCCTTTGCTCCAATTTCCCTCCTTTGCATAAGTGTCTGATCGGCTTTCAAAAGCAGATCGTGGGGAGCATGGAGGATGGAGGATGAAGGATGGGTCCAGGTATTGTCTCCTGTCCAGCGCTATTCATGCTGAAACAGTATGCAATACAATAAACAGAAAAAAAAAGGGTCATAAATATTTGAAAGGTTTGAAATGAATCATGTCACACACTTTTAGAAAGCAGGGTTGTCAAATTTGCATTTTAGTGTGCAATATGTGTCACTGGGCTGGCACCTTTTGCCAAAGCGAGAATGATTGGATATTTATTCTCTGGGTTTTACCTGGAAAGTAAATGTAGTGCATGTTGAAATCCCTTTGGACATAATTAGGCCTTAAAGGAGAACTGAAGGCAATTTTTTTTTATTATCAAAATTCTGTTTATCTCATTTTATTAAATATCGGAATGCATTTTTGATCGCTATTTTGTCACTGCTATAGCAAGTTATGAGTGTTTGAAATATGCTATGTAATAAATCAACCTATATGTCAAAGCAATGGCCGTAAACAAGATTCGTTGAGACCTGTGTGAGACATCGTAGGACGGAAGTAAAACGTACAGCGGAAATCAAAGTGACCGTCATCTGCCAATGTTGTCCAAAGACGTGCGCACCCTCTTTCGGATGCTGACGTAATCAAACCGGAAGTTTTGTTTGTTTTGATAGCAATCAGGAAAGTTTGAAAAAAGTAGGCAGTAATCGTCATTTAAACTCGTTTTTGTGCAATACTTCGTTTGGAAAACAGTTTTCAAAATGGCAGCACTGACACCTGGCTGACACTTCACGTTTCGAAGTCTCGCACAAGTCTCGTGAAGATCGTGTGGATAAGCGACGCTTGCCGTGGACCAAATGAACTAAATTCAACATGGCTAAAAACCGAACAGGCCGATAAGTATAATATTTAATTGCAATTAGTTGCCGAAACGAGTCACGATATAAAGTTACTAAAACCAAAAACGTAATTGAATAACACGTTAATTAAGAAATAAAGCAAGTTTAAAAATGACTTCGGTTCTCCTTTAAGGACCAAAAGTGCAATCTATTATAGGTGTAAAACAATGACACTATAAATGTCTGTATCTATTTCATGCTCTAAATATTTGCATCTGTATTAAACACAAATTCAGATGTTGCATGGCATGAACTAGACAAGGGTTTAGTTTTTGTCTGTGAATTCTGGTCTCGTCTAGACATGCTAACTGGATTGTTGTTGTTGTTGTTGTTTTTTAAAAAATCCTGCTTGTGCAGTTATTTGTGTTTGCCGGTCATATCTTCCAACATCTAAAGCCCTTCCCACACCATGCCCTGGTCTTCCCAGGCAGTCTCCCTAAAGCCTAGGTCACAACCGGACGTACGATTTTTTGGCCGTGCGATTTTTGGCGTTTCCCAAATCTCTGCGTTTTTTTTTGTTCATGGAGAAAGACGGACGTTGGCCGTAAGTTTGTCTTGCAACCTGAAAAAAACGTAAGCGCCCGTAGAGTTTGTTTGACATGACAAAGAACCTCTGCGGCCGGTCTGCGGCCAGTCTACAGCTCGAAAATCAGCACGTCACACGCGCGCCCTCCATGCATTTCACGCGGGCCCTCCGTGCGTTTCTTGCATTTTTTGCACGTAGACCGGCCGTAGGAGCATGTACGGCCGGTTGTAACCGAGGCTTAACCAGGCCCTTAAGACACATTGGGCGGCGCCGAGCTCTGCTTCTACAGCCCTTGACCTCTTGCTTATACAGCTAGGGTTACAGTGGGAGGCTAGTTCTCTGGTAACCGCGAGAGTTTGGCTCCCCACTCACATCTGTATTGTGGCGTGCCTTGCCAGATGGCAGTAGGTACCATTTTTATGATGGTCTTTGGTATGACCCGATCATGAGTAGAACTCACGATCTCCTGATCGAGAGGCGGACACACGAACCACTAGGCCAACTCGCGGTATCTTCCAACACAGTTGGTTCTATTTCCCAAAATATAAAAAAAATTATTAGCCAACCCACCTCAATCCTGAGCAGGGGGTTACTAAGGCTGCTGGACACACACTGCAACATGGTGTTTATTTGTCCTGCAAGCTTTATATCTGACCACTCGCAACTCGAAATGGTCTTTTTAACCTTTGGCGAGATTT
Organism: Neoarius graeffei; assembly: GCF_027579695.1. Classification (NCBI taxonomy): domain Eukaryota; kingdom Metazoa; phylum Chordata; class Actinopteri; order Siluriformes; family Ariidae; genus Neoarius; species Neoarius graeffei. Next base: position 7,269,231 of record NC_083580.1, read on the forward strand.
AAAAACAAACAAACAAACAAAAAACCCCAACTATCTACAGTATATTTGTTGAACATATTGTATCATCACCACAAGTTGGCCTAGTGGTTTGCGTGTCCACCTCTTGATCAGGAGATCGTGAGTTCTACTCACAGTCAGGCCATGCCAAAGACCATCATAAAAATGGTACCTACTGTAGTCTGGCAAGACATGCTGCAATATAGATGTGATGGGGAGTCAAACTCTTGGGGTTACCAGAGGACTAGGCCCCCACTAGCTGTATAGGCAAAAGATCGATGGCCTACAATGCAGCCATCAGCATTCGGATTCTATGATGATCCATGAGAGGATAGATACTGGATACTCCCTATTAGTCAGACAGAACTGAGGAAGCCTTTAGGATGAGAAGCGAAACGTTTTCAAGCAAGTCCAGTTGCTCTCTTCAACTAACCACAGATTACTATGTACCTGGATGACTGAGATTCTTCACAGATATGTTTCTATGCACTTTGGGATGAGATCCCTTCGACTGGTGCGGGGGTATGAGAGAACTTCCAGAAAACTGGCAGACATTTTAGCCAGAGAGGATCGTTCATTTTTGTCAACCTGGAACGACCATCACTGAACAGAGGTGGGTGTCTATGACATCTTTTATCAGCCACCTACAATGCAGCCATCAGCATTCTGATTCGGATTCTATGATGATCCATGAGAGGACAGATACTGGATACTCCCTATTAGTCAGACAGAACTGAGGAAGCCTTTAGGATGAGAGGCGAAATGTTTTCAAGAATCTTCAAGCAAGTCCAGTTGCTCTCTTCAACCAACCACAGATCGAGGGCTATAGAAGCGGAGATTGGCGCCACCCAATGTGCCTTAATGGCCTGGTTAGTACTGGGACGGGAGACTGCCTGGGAAGACCAGGTCCTGGCACGGGAGGGACTTTGACTTTTTGACTGTATCATCAGTTCAATTTGAATTATGTATGTTTTCGGTTACATCTCGACGACACCTTATATTGTTCGTCGAAGGATATTTTGTCTTGTTGTTTAATCTAAACGTCTCATTGTCAACCTTGTTCAAATTTTTGTCCTGGATATATTTTGTTTTTTCCTCTAGCCTGATTTCCTTTTGTATTTTCACAAGTCCAGTCTCAAAGGAGTCGTTCTTGCGCCTGTTGCTGTAATTGGAGGCGTAGACTAAGAGTTTTGCACTCATTAATCCCCCACAACTTCTCTCATCTCTTTCCATTCTAATCATATTTCAGTGCATCCAAGTTGTGCGTCCCCTCACTCCCTGTGGCCTCCTCCCTCTCCCACCTCTCCCTCGCTCTCTGTCAGTCTTTAACTACACTCCACTTTGGCCACTGCTCTACTTGTTACAGCCGCAACACGAGTGCAAACAATCAAAGTGTTTGGGAGCACTGAAATATGCATGGCTCTCTGTGACAGACAGATAAAGCAGGGCAATTAGGCACGTAATCCTAGAGCACGCCGAGGACTCACTCGGCAGGCTCGGCTGTCCTCGTCTTCCTCTCCCTGTCTCCCTCCTCTCCCCTCCCCTTCCCTCGCTCCGTATCTCTTTCCCGGCGCTACTCTTTTGCGCTGTATTAGTTAAATGTACTTTGTGTGTCTGCTCCCCATCAAATCAAGTAACACTTCCTCTAATTGGCTTATAAATAATACAGCAGAGGCCGCATTATAATTTCATCAGTGGTAAACATTGCGGGGGCAGTCGGTAAAGAATCTATCCCTCATTAATTTCCTTATTTGGGTAGATGGAACAGAGAAGGAAGTCAAAAACAAAAGCGGAGATGAGGGTGAGAAAGAGAGAGAGGGATCAGGTGAATGTGAGAAACATCACCACAGGCGAGGAGGGAGGGAAAGTTAAAAAGGGGCCGCTGGTAGGAGGACACTGCAGGTGCTTTTCTTAATAGATGTCAGATATTTGATTCGATTTTTGTCAGAAACCCTCATGACAAAGTCGAGACAGTAGCCCAATCCCTCCCTCCCTCCTGCCCTCCATCTCGGTGACTTCTCACTCATATCTACACCCCCCCCCCCCCCCCCCCCCCCAATTTTCTCTCCTTGTTTTTTTAAACCAACTTTATGAATATTTCATAACCAGACTCATAAATATTCATTCTAATAGCTTTGCGTAGTAGTTATTTCCGGTATTATTATTTTTTATATAAAACACAAAAATACTCATTATAAATTCTTCAAGCTCTGAAATAATACCATGCACATAAAAACAAGCACGTACACACACACACATCCAAACATACCCCAAGTAATTTGCACTGATACTGTAGAAAATAGAGTCAAATAAAATACAGTGCCCTACTGAGGTTCTGGTTTAAAGGTGCGGTCAGTGATGTTTTAAACTTTTTATTATAATATTTCCAACAACGGCGGCATGGTGGTGTAGTGGTTAGCGCTGTCGCCTCACAGCAAGAAGGTCCAGGTTCGAGCCCCGTGGCCGGCGAGGACCTTTCTGTGCGGAGTTTGCATGTTCTCCCCGTGGGTTTCCTCCGGGTGCTCCGGTTTCCCCCACAGTCCAAAGACATGCAGGTTAGGTTAACTGGTGACTCTAAATTGACCGTAGGTGTGAATGTGAGTGTGAATGGTTGTCTGTGTCTATGTGTCAGCCCTGTGATGACCTGACGACTTGTCCAGGGTGTACCCTGCCTTTCGCCCGTAGTCAGCTGGGATAGGCTCCAGCTTGCCTGCGACCCTGTAGAACAGGATAAAGCGGCTAGAGATAATGAGATGAGATGATGAGATTTCCAACAACTCCTCCTAATAAAACATCTGCTTGCAGGAAACACACTAGTCCTCCTGCCCCTCACTCAGGCTCTGTAAATACAAGGAAAAAAACACAAAAGATGTGAAAAACCAACATCGAACCAGTTAGAACAAGGAAGCGTCTCTGTTTTCCGGTCAATTTCACACACCTTTCTTGTTACACTAGTGTTCAAGTGTTTTAACCTACACTAGGTATGCATTTTAGTTCAGCCACATTCATCCTGGTGCCCCGTGTCTGGTTGGAGTCTCATCGCATCGCTCCTGTGGAGGGCGGCCCCATGTGGACAGTTGGGGGTCGCACCTAGAGGATACTCTGGACTCCTGCAGTGGTGCTTTTGTGGCTGGGGACTGCAGTTGACTTGCTGACTTTGGGACTACGGTTGTCGTAAACGGTTTTGCGCTCAGGTGTCCGTCGGTGGGGGGTTTATAGGATCAACGAAGCTGACTTTATGTTAGGACTGTTAATGTTATAGTCATGTTGTTGCCCAAATGAGGATGGGTTCCCTTTTGAGTCTGGTTCCTCTCGAGATTTCTTCCTCATGTCGTCTGAGGGAGTTTTTCCTTGCCGCCGTCGCCACAGGCTTGCTCATTGGGGATAGATTAGGGATAAAATTTGCTCATATTTTAAGTCGTTCAAATTCTGTAAAGCTGCTTTGCGACAATGTTTATTGTTAAAAGCGCTGTACAAATAAACTTGACTTGACATATGTTTGTGAATGCCTGACCATCACTCTCATCTGCTATTTGACCATCCCATTCCATATTTAGTCCCCATTTTCTATGATAATGAGCTCCACTCTTCTGGGAAGGCTTTCCACTAGATTTTGAAACGTGGCTGTGGGGATTTATGATCATTCAGCAACAAGAGCATTGGTGAGGTCAGGCACTGAGGTCAGTGTTCTAGTTCATCCCAAAGGTGTTCAATAGGGTTCTTCCAGTCCAAACTTGGGAACCCATGTCTTCATGGAGCTTGCTTTGTGCACAGGAGCATTGTCATGCTGGGACAGGTTTGGGCCTGTGAGTTCCAGTGAAGGGAAATTGAAATGCTCCAGCATACAAAGACATTGGAGACAATTGTGTGCTTCTAACTTTGTGGCAACAGTTTGGGGAACAGCCACATACTTTTGGCCATAAAGTGTTGCTTTAGGGAATTTCCTCAAAAATCACTGACTGTGCCTTTAACAAATGTTACATGGTTGAAAAGCTGAGTGCTTCTGATTTGAAGAACTGTTCGACTGATAACACACTCAAACACAGGGTTACATTACATTACAAGCATTTAGCAGACGCTCTTATCCAGAGCGACGTACAACAGGACCCCGACATGCCCACGGCACGCATACAGCAGTGGGCAGCCTGGTGAGCAGGTAGGGGTTAGGAGCCTTGCTCAAGGGCACTTCAGTCATTCCTGCTGGTCCAGGGTCAAACCAGCAACCTTTTGGTCCCAAAGCTGCTTCTCTAACCTTCAGGCCATGGCTTCCCCATGGGTTATTTGCCTAGTCCCTCTAGGGGAACTCTTAATGGTTCTTTCAAAGAGGATTTTAAGGTAAGGACCTGAACTCCATCCATCCATCCATCCATCCATTTTCTTCCGCTTATCCGAAGTCAGGTCGCGGTGGCAGCAGGGTATTCCAAGCGTCCCCAGCAATGCTTTCCAGTTCCTCTTGAGGGATCCCAGGCCAGATTAAAAAGTTAAGTTAAAGTCCTTCCCACACCCAGTACCTGGTATTCCTAGGCAGTCTCCCACTCAAGTACTAACCAGGCCCAACTCTGATGGCGGCGCATCGGGCGGCGCCGATCTCCGTTTCCGTAGCCCTCGGCCTCTCGCCTATTACATAGCTAGGGTTACAATGGGGGGCTAGTCCTCTGGCAACCACGAGAGTTTAACTCCCCATGCACATCTGTATTGCAGCGTGCCTTGCCAGATGGTAGTGGGTACCATTTTTATGATGGTCTTTGGTTCCCAGGCTAGATAAGATATATAATCTCTCCAGCATGTTCTGGGTCTACCCTGAGGTCTCCTCCCAGTTGGACGTGCCTGGAAAACCTCCAAAGGAAGGCGCCCAGGAGGCATCCTAATCAGATGTCCGAACCACCTCAGCTGACCCCTTTCGACATGAAGGAGCAGCGGCTCTACTCCGAGATCCCGCCAGATGTCTGAGCTCCTCACCCTTTTCTATTGCCAGGACCTGAACTGTTCAGAAAAAATACCTTTTCTACGGTGGTTGATAAATGCAAACCAGATTAACGTCATCCTGGGCCCTAAACATGTGATGTGTCTTCTTACTTTTCAAGTTGAAGTATTAGCATGACCTATGTACATAATATATACAAACACCTTCCCTCCACCCCACCCACCCACTCCCCTGACACTTCTCTGTGGCTGTGGCTCTGGTGTTGAGTAGAGGTTTAATTAATATAGCAGTAAAAGGCCTGTACGTTCCCTTTGTGCGAGTTCACATTAGTTCCACTTGAGCAGTTTAACAGTGTCAAACAAGCAGTGTGCTTATTGACATCTCCTCCCCCTTACACACACACACACCCAGTCATGGGTCACTGGCAGCATCCCAGCAGGACCATGTAGCTGTTAAAGTACCATGTTAACAGCCTGATTTGAGAATCTGTGCTACAAACGAGGGCTGCGTATATTATAAGCCTGGTATAATGAATCTCCTGAATCGTTTAAGAGTAGATAGAAAATAACGTGAGCCACATCACAAACTTTTCACCCACAGACCCAATCTTTCTTTTCCCATACTGGAATAATGACTACACTGCAAAACACTTTGTGATTTTAAAGAGAACAGTATTGAATAATCAAACTGACTTAAAATTTCAAGGTGCAGTCAGTGATTTTTTTCATAACATCATAATTTTTTTGTGATATCTTGAACGCCTCCTTTCATTTGATACCATTAATAAAATACTCGTTCAGGGGGGGCGCCGTGCCGTGGATGCGGGCGGCCCGGGTTCGGTTCCGGCCCGGGGTCGTTTCCCGATCCCTTCCCGTCTCTCTCCCGCTCGTTTCCTGTCTCTGCACTGTCCTGTCCAATAAAGGTGCGGGAAGCCCAAAAAAATATCTTTAAAAAAAAAAAAAAAAAAAAAAATACTCGTTCAGAGAAAAAGAATATCACTCTCAGGCCCCAGACAGGAGAGAAAATAAAATGATGGAGACCAGGAAATTACAACCAAATCAGACAAGGAGGCATCTCGGCCTGTCCGTCAAATCAGGGAGTTTTTGGAGGTGTGGCTTCATAGGGAACACTGATAGATGGTTAGCGCTATATTTGTTAGAATTTCCATGATTTGATCTTCAGTGGTAATTATGGAACTACGCAAGGAATAAAACAGGAAAATCGTGAATGACGATGTGATGTCACGTGGCCCATCGTAGCACAGTCACAAAGTTGATTGTTTTTCTACAACAGCACACCTTGAGGGCGGCACGGTGGTGTAGTGGTTAGCGCTGTCGCCTCACAGCAAGAAGGTCCGGGTTCGAGCCCCGTGGCCGGCGAGGGCCTTTCTGTGCGGAGTTTGCATGTTCTCCCCGTGTCCACGTGGGTTTCCTCCGGGTGCTCCGGTTTCCCCCACAGTCCAAAGACATGCAGGTTAGGTTAACTGGTGAATCTAAATTGAGCGTAGGTGTGAATGTGAGTGTGAATGGTTGTCTGTGTCTATGTGTCAGCCCTGTGATGACCTGGCGACTTGTCCAGGGTGTACCCCGCCTTTCGCCCGTAGTCAGCTGGGATAGGCTCCAGCTTGCCTGCGACCCTGTAGAACAGGATAAAGCGGCTAGAGATAATGAGATGAGATGAGCACACCTTGAAGTGTTTTATTCTTCGGATACCACAGCCCACATCAATTTGCCAAATGATTTAGATTTATGTCCACTAGTTAACAGTTATTCCACGAAATCGAGTTGTACATGAGCGGATAGCTGATGCGGCGCACCGAGTTGAGTGGAATAACTTTATTCTAGAGCATTTTTATTTTTTTTTACAAATTTAATAAATAAAAACTTGATACAATACATCCGACAAAATCATTTCTGCTTAGAATGTAAACAAACCGGCGAAATGACCAAGAATTTGTGAAAAAAGCTATAATAATAATAATAAAAAAAATACTATTATTGAAAAAAAAGATACATTCTTACCATCAAATACTTTCATTCCATATTTTGTTGCTTTTTTTTTTTTGGTATTTTTGGGCGTTTTTTCTTCGAGTAGTTTTTATTTCGTCCTCGGTTGGTTCCGCAACACGCTCCGCCATTTTGTTTTTCTCTACTCATGATATATGATCTGATATGATAGTAGTAGCCAATCAGCGTGTACGACTGCTCATATCCAGTGAACGTGGATAGAATAATTCCTGTTATCCCTTTCCCCTTCCTTATAGCTGCTTTAAACATCCTTTTTCCTCTTTCTATTGAAGTTAATAAGACTTAAGTCATGTTACTGAGAAACTATAAAGCATAAAAACCATTGTCCTGCAGACTTTCATACCTGAAAACAAAATTACAGCTATGCTCGTTTAAAAATATCAGTAGTTAATATAAAAAAACCTCAATCATGTATTAATATAAAACTATTTTGTAAATAATAAATGAAATCATTTTGTACAATTCAAAATTTTACAAAATTGCCTTTATTTGAGATCACATAATATATACACACTTTATGGCAGCAAAAATGGTTATTAATATAGATATACACAGACGGCATCATTTTAATTTAAGATAAATGGTGCCCATTAAGGAATTAGAGCACGTACAGTGTATAAGCAGCAGAAAGATAAAAACAACAGCACTGGAGCCTAATTTCTACAGTAGCTTACTTACAGCAGTGGCACGCCCACTCACTCACTCATTTAAGACGTTTAATCAAAATACTGTGCATGAGAGGTTTCATAACGAACCTATTATACTGGTTCAAAAAAAAAAAAAAAGCAGATTTACACATGTATGAACATCTGAATTAAAATACAGCGACTCATTACGACATGCTGCAACAAAAGTCCTGGATCCAAGTGACCGTTTAAAGAAGAGGCTCTGAATATCGTATGTTGCAGAAACAAAGCCTGTGTTTTGAAGGGTTGAGTGTGTGCGTACAAAGAAAGAAAGGGAGGAGGAGGAGGGGGCTGTAATTATTGTACAAATGCTTTCTGACATCTCATTATATTAAAGACGGAGGAGGCTCTGCCAAAACACTGCTAACCTTTTCGGCACAATGGGTCTCCACCTATCAGCATGGCACACGCCCTCGCCCACACCAAAAGGACGAGCGCCTCCTGAGAAAAACAGCGTTCATAACAAACAAGGAAAAAAAAAAAAAAAGTTGAGCGTGACAGTCATTTAGGCTTGTTCCACCTCATTCAAGACTGAACATTTTTTTTGTGTAATTTCTACCAATCGGCTGCGTAGCGTATGTGCGACTATGACAGAGCGACTGCAAAACAATCCACCTGTATTTTGCAATTTCTCTTTAAAAACATTTCTTAATTAACTAAAAACGAAAGACCCGAGCGGCAGTTCTGTGAGCAGAAACGCCTTGTTGATGAGAAAAGTCAGCTCATTTGCATCAAAGTACGACATCTTGTGTTCTGAGATGCTTTTCTGCTCACCATGGTTGTATAGAGTGGTTTATTTGGGTTAGCACAGACTTCCTTTCAAGGGCTCAAACTCAAGCCTGGCTGTTCCTTCATCAACAGGACGTTTCCACCTGCAGAACGGCTGCTCGCTGGATGTTTTTTGTTTTACGCACAATTTTGCGTAAACTCTAGAGACTATCCCCCAAAGGGCGAAAAGTACAACTTGTATAGCTACAGAGCACGTTCAATCTATAAAAGTATATTTAAACGTACATAAACATTTACTTCCATTATTAGTCACTTTTCAAGGAGGTTTTAACGCAAATTAGTATAAATACGGAGGTGATTATAGAAAATCATGCGTTGATTGGTTGAGAAATTCAAACTATTTCTCGATAATCACCTCGAGCGACTTGGCAAAATGGCGGCCGATTGCTTCATCACTGTAAGTGAGGAACAATTACAAATGATGAAAGAAAACGCTGTTCCTAAAAGCACTAAAGACGCGCTGAAGTTTGGTCTAAAGCTATTTAAAAGGTAAGGTGGGATTGTGATTTAGTTTATCGATTTCAAAACAAAAGTATTTTATGTGACTCGGCGTAGATAAGTGACAAGTCTGCGCCGCAGTGTTATTAGTGTGCTGGCAAAGCGAGCACACTGTTGTTTTCCGACGCGTTTTTTATTATTATTAAAGCTTCTTTTTATTCTTTTCCACCGACTTTTTTGAGCCGCTACTCCTCCCGCGGCATTCGAGTTAGAGACGCCGTTCCACTTCTCACTTGTCCAGCCTGTAGTGCAGATGTATGCTTGTATACAGCTTTTCGATACACCTTGTCGTTCTCCCATAATTTCCCCATTGAAATGAATGGGCACGCAACGCAAAAAACAGATCTTTCCTTCGGGAGGCCAAACCGTAAGGTGTAAAGTCATGAGACTTGGTACACTGATAGAGGAATGGACCCTGATTGGTTTCATCAAGTTTCATGTGGGTACGTCTCATGCTCTAGCGCCATCAACTGATCAAATTCTTACATGCGTTCATGCACGTAATTTTTGACCCGCATGTCCGATTTTCATAAGTCTGGTACTGTTGGAATCCTTGGAGCTAGACGATTCCAACGCACCCTATGACGTCATTTTCCGCCTCATTAGATTTTCTGCCATTTTTAATTTTTTCCAAAGTGAAGGTAGTGACCCTGGCCGCATGTTTTGTCCAATCGTCACGAAACTTGGCACACAATCTCCAGTCCATGCCTGATGAATGATATTCGTTTCGCTCTCATAGGTCAAAGCGTTCGCCCGTGGCAGCCAATCACAATTGATGGCGAAGCCACCAACCAGGAAGTGAGCTCATATCACGGAAACGCTTTGACGTACCAGGACCATATTTAGTGGCATGACTTTGGACACCATCCAAACTACTCTCATCAAATATGGTGTCATTTGGCCACTAGGGGGCGTCACTTAGCAGAAACGTATTTTGGCTCATATCTCAGAAACACTTCGATGTTTCAAGACCATATTTGTTGACATGACTTTCGGCACCAGTTCATGTACCCTCATCAAATTTGGTGTCATTTGGCCACTAGGGGGTGCCACAATGAGCAAAAACATTTTTTGGGTCATATTTCTTTACGGATTTAGAATTGCATCTAAATCTTCAGGTTAGTGATGCTCTGGGATGTCCCTGTAAAGACCCTTGCTGGCCTGTCATCTGCGTATGAGAATCTGCCTTGTGTCTTGGCCAAACTTTTGCGTGTTGACACAAAACTTGTGTGGGCGTGTGGTCGCTTCTCTTGCCGGGTCGCCATGGCGGCGCGCCTGAGCAAGCACACTTTCGCATTTTCTCCGGAAATGCATTCTAGTTACATTTGCATGCCGCTTTTGTAGTTTGAAATATATATATATTTTTAATAAATCACCTGTGTATTTATACTAAAACAATTATCTGCCTCAGGATTACATGGGATGCTGTGTTGGTGGACAAATTTACAGTGACGCATAACAGACACATTTGATGCTGTAGCGAGTTCTCCTTTTGGGTTCTCGCCCTTCTTTGATCACAACTGCATTCTCGTTGTACTTAAAAACCGGCATTTTTTTGGAGGACTGGTGAACCATGAGCAACAAACAGCAGGGCTTTTTATATCAGCATCCTTTTATAAAATCTAAGCGCTTCTTATTTCAAGTGATACACTCCAACGACCTCAGAGACGGAGCAGGGCGTTCTGGGGGATCGGGATCCGATATAGAGGATAAGAGTGAACGAGACTGAACCGAAACACCATTTTCGAAACATCATCTCCCGGCTCTGATCCTGAGGTAGGAACATGGGGAAGAACGTACAGTCGGATCCTGTGTCAAACTGTACGGCTTCTGTATTTATTTCCCCACGGCCCATAAAAAGAAAGAGGGTTAACTATATTTAACAATATGCACTCTAACCCCGCCTCTTCTTAATTAAAATGAGAATCACATCTGTGGCTGGAACCCGTGCCTCATTACTCTGGTATCTCATTAGACGCGCATCCCTTGGGAAGCGCCGAAACGCACTCTTAAAACACTTTTGCCTCTGTCTCTCGCTGCATATCTGTCTCTCGCGGGCTTTAATCTCTCCTCATCCAGCCTGTGTAAAGTTCTCGTGTGAAGACCGAGGACGCTGCCGATGGAGATGTTTCCGAAAGCCAATTAAGAAGCGAAACCATACGACGAAGCCGAAAGAAAAAGTTGTGGTAAAGAGGAATTGTACGTAGCAGCATAGGGATCAAACAGGAAGTGTTCAGCAGATAGAAGAGGAAAAATGGGGGGAGGAAAAAAAAAAAAAAAAAGTTGGTGTCTTAGTTGGGGGAGGTTTTCCCGCCTTTTCCATTCGTACACACAACTGACCTCGGCACCACAGAACAAAAACAATCCCAAACTCTAGACAAAACAAACCAGTGCTTTAGAAAAGACGGAAAAATTACACAGTTCATTCAGAATGCTCATACATTACATATCATATATTAGCCATGGATTATTAGATTTATAAAAGAAAAAAAAACACCTAAATAAACAGCGCTGGACAGATTGTAAGGTGTGTATCAGCAGCTTTGGGACTTGCGGTGTTTCTACGTCGAGTGCGTCAAAGCAGCGGCGAGTCACAGAACGTACACGGCCCCTGTAAGATCTTCTTCACCCAGTCTGGATCTGTAAAGAGGTAAAGAGGAAATGGAAATCCAAGAGAGGCGATGAACATGATGCAAACACAACCCGACAATCGAGTCGCCGTTTTCCGTGATTGTGTTTCGCCGAGCGGGGTTGAGACGACGTGATTAGCTAATGTCACACCGCAGGTATGAGAGGTGGGGTTTCATTAGTTAATGCATGTTTAATGGGAGCTGATGTCACCATGGGTGCGTTTGTGTGGGTGCGTTAGTGCTCCTTTTACCACGCAGGATTATACACAGGGTAAACTGAAAGGAGAGTCTTTATTGAGGTATTGATGTCGTCTGTATTTATTTGAGGAGTTAACTTAAAAAAAAAAAAAGTTTTGGTAAACCGGACTATGAAATGTATAAAGTTTGCTACTTTAGCTTTGCGTTAGAACCAATGTCAAGTTTATTTCTATAGCGCTTTTAACAACAGACTGTCGCAAAGCAGCTTTACAGAAAATTAAAGGCTTTAAACATGAACTAATTTTATCCCTAAATGAGCAAGACGGTGGCAAGGAAAAACTCCCCGAGACGACATGAGGAAGAAACCTTGAGAGGAACCGGCCTCAAAAGAGAACCCATCCTCATCTGGGTGATAACTGATAGCGTGATTATAAATAACTTATTTATATAAATAAATTAGACTGCTGGGACTTTTTCACAGAAATTCACCCAGAAGACTCTAAAGATATATTCCAACAAGAGTTGTTCACCAGGTGGTATCACCTGCCATGGATGAGGCTAACATGTACAAGTTCATGAAAATCACTCCTCCTCCTACAGGAGTGATCAGATTTTGATCAAACTCGTATGGAATGTTCCCTAGGTTGGTATGTAGAAAAAGTTATCAAGATGGTGGCGCCATCGGTCATATTTAACATTTTATGGGCGTTTGAAACTTTTGGGTGACTCGTCAGACCAAACACTACTATTCGTAAACTGCTAGAATGTTTTCACTGAAATTCACCCAGAAGACTCTGAAGACATATTCCAGCAAGAGTTGTTCACTAGGTGGCGCCACCTACCATGGATACGGCTACACAGGGGTCACGTGCAATTTCAGGATTGTTCAGATTTCAAAGCATTGTCTGTCGACATTTTTTTCTCCACCTAGTTAGTGTTTACTGCAATGTGCAATGAACTAATGGTGTGATGCTCCAACGACAATCATTATAATTAATTATACACTTAGAAGATGGCTTTGGACAATTAATACAAACACTTGCTACGACGACTGAGGACAACAATTTCCAAGATAACTTTAGGACTGCAGTTACCATGAACAGTTTTACACTCAGGTCTCCATCAGTAAACAGCTGATGACTTCAAAAAAATTAACTTATGCTAAAACTTTTTGACCATATAGACGCAAGTTATTTATAATCATGCTGTCTTGTCTCCCAGATGAGGATTTAAAAAAAGCAAACAAACAAAAACAACAACAACCCACAACTCGAGTCTGGTTCCTCTCAAGGTTTCTTCCTCATGTCGTCTCAGGGAGTTTTTCCTTGCCACCATCGCCACAGGCTTGCTCGTTTGGGATACAATTATCAGGGATCCCAGCAGTAATTTAAAAAAAAATAGAGGAATGTAAGAAACTATCACCAGGCGGCACGGTGGTGTAGGCTAGTGGTTAGCGCTGTCGCCTCACAGCAAGAAGGTCCGGGTTCGAGCCCCATGGCTGGCAAGGGCCTTTCTGTGCGGAGTTTGCATGTTCTCCCCGTGTCCGCGTGGGTTTCCTCCGGGTGCTCCGGTTTCCCCCACAGTCCAAAGACATGCAGGTTAGGTTAACTGGTGACTCTAAATTGACCGTAGGTGTGAATGTGAGTGTGAATGGTTGTCTGTGTCTATGTGTCAGCCCTGTGATGACCTGGCGACTTGTCCAGGGTGTACCCCGCCTTTCGCCCGTAGTCAGCTGGGATAGGCTCCAGCTTGCCTGCGACCCTGTAGAAGGATAAAGCGGCTAGAGATAATGAGATGAGAAACTATCAGCAGGGGTCAAGGGGGCTGCCTGAAGCTGTTGAGATTTTAACATTTAAAGATGCTATAGAACACATTTTTTACATAGATTTAACATAGAAAAGCAACAGAATTTAACCATAATGTGTATCTATTTGATGCCATATTTTGTAATCAATGACGTGGCAAAAAAAAAAAAAAAAAAATTATAAAAATTAGACGAAAATGTAGCTTTGAAGAATATACTTGCCTAAATATCCCACTGATTGTTATAACAATAGTATCCATAGTGCATCTCATTTGTTTATTTTTTTGTTTCAAGTTAATGTCAAAACTAGTCTAATATAAGCCACATTCATTTTTCAAAAATCATGAATATGAGCAGAAATTAATGATCCAGTAATATTAGATATACACATATGTACAGCAAATACTGGAGATATTTGATTTAAACCTCTCTTTTTGAAAGGTTTCACTGCAAAGGAATTTAATGCTCTTTTCTGGGGTGCATTCTGTCTTTCCTCCAGTTTTCTCTGCTTTTGTTTCTCTGATCTTTCCTTCTGCTTTTCTGATGTTCCTGCAGGGCTCTGAATTAAGTTCAACGCATTAGAAACAAAAGCACGAACGGAGTTAAAACATGTTTTCTAGCAAATGGGCGCAGCCATATTGTTTTCTTGTTCTATCGCGTACAGTCTCGCGGTCAGTGTTGCCAGATACTCCTGACGTTTTCCAGCCCAAAATATGTTCAAAACCCGCCAAAATGCACTTGAAACCCCCCAACTGGGCGGAGAACCGCGCAATCTGGCAACACTGCTCATGGTATTTACATCAATTTAACTTCCGAGTGTTCCCGAATGTCAACGAGAACAAACGAAGCTGACGAAAACATCGCTAAACAAGCAAACCAAATCAGAACATATTCTGCTGGTCATTTTACTTAAACATATTTTTAATGGATATACAAGAGATTTAAAAAAAAAACCAAAAAAAAAAACCACACTTTCGCTAGAAAATAGCGGAATTCCGCTAAATAGCAGACGTCTGGGATCCCTGAATTATAAATCCATACATTTAAAACTTATATATTTCTGTAAAGCTGATTTGCGACATAAGCTCCATATTAAAAAAAATGGAACTGAATTGAAATGCAAATAATTACAAATTGATCATAATCAAAGAAAGGATAAAACTGGTGTGTAAAAAATCATTTTAAAATTATGTATAAATGTTTTCAAAGGTTCTCAAGGTGATTTGCCTGGAAAGGCCTTTTTTTTCTGTGTGATTAATTCGCACATATCAATATATTTTTTTGAACTTGTCTTTTTGTCATAAGGACTTTCACACAGAAAGCAAATATTATGCAGATAAAAAAAGGGACAATTAAAGGGGAACTGAAGCCATTTTTAAACTTGCTTTATTTCTTAATTAACGTGTTATTTAATTACGTTTTCGGTTTTAGTAACCTTATATCGTGACTCGTATTGCAACTAATTGCAATTAAATATTATACTTATCGGCCTATTCGGTTTTTAGCCGTGTTGAATTTATTTCGTTCGGTCCACGGCAGGCGTCGCTTATCTGCGCGATCTTCACGAGACTTGTGCGAGACTTCGAAACGTGAAGAAGTGTCAGCGCCGCCATTTTGAGAACTGTTTTCCAAACGAAATATTGCACAAAAACGAGTTCAAATGACGATTACTGCCGACTTTTTTCTAACTTTCCTGATTGCTATCAAAACAAACAAAACTTCCGGCTTGATTACATCAGCATTCGAAAGAGGGCGCACGCGTCTTTTGACAACGTTGGCAGATGTCGGTCGCTTTGATTTCCGCTGTACGTTTTACTTCCGTCCTACGATGTCTCGCACAGGTCTCGACGAATCTCGTTTATGGCCATTGCTTTGACATATGGACTAATATATTACAGAGCATATTTCAAACACTCATAACTTGCTATAGCAGCGACAAAATAGCGATCATTTCTATATTTAATAAAATGAGATAAATAGAATTTTGATAAAAAAAAAGTTTGCCTTCAGTTCTCCTTTAATTTTATAACAAGTTCTGATTTCTCCGAGTTTTCCCACTGCAAACATACGCAGTGAAGGAGGTGACAGCCTGCAAAATAGTCCTGAATGTAGCGGCGAGCCTCTGCTATACGCCGGCTTCGCTCACATCATACATTTCACCTGTAAAACACACAACACCGTGAGCGCCGCTTTCTTTCTTGCTGTCCGACATCCTGTCTTTCACCTTCGACTCTTGAATGAGATTATGAAACTGTCCGTTGTCATCTCCGTCGTCCTGACAACGGCCGTACCTGAAACGCTTGCTTTCTTGACAGCATGTTTATAAAGGACTCAGGACACTGCTGATGTTTGCAGCTCGAAACCAGAGTGAAACGAGCATGAAATATTAAAAAATATTGCACTGGATTTGGCGTGCATACATTTTCCGCCAGCCATGACTCTGATCTTTTTAAAACAATCCTTCTTTATGTCAGCATCATTCACAAATTAATGGTAGGCCTACCCACATTTCTGAACCAACTTGGTCACATGATGCATCAGTCCAAGGATACTAAATGAAAGCTGAATTCAGTGGGACTGTTTAATATTAAAATATCATTAAAGCCTTATGAATTGCATGAGTTTAAAATCACTACAGTAAACTTCCTGAAGCGGTCGTTTTATGTTTAAGGTGTTTATCAGCTTACTTGTAGGAACATGGTGTAGAAAAACACAACATTTTCAGTTTGTAGTCTGCTTTGCTTACCATCATACTCTATATGGAAAAAAAATAAAATAAAAATGGTACTGATCCAGCCCTAATTAATATACTGCACTATTGATCTACCATCATATCACCCAACTCTTCTCCTATAGGATATTAAAGGTTGTGTGCGTGCGTATGCATGTCTGTGCGCCAAGAAAAGCCGCTGGGCAGAACTCCAATCGAGCACCAGGTCTTACCCTCAGGCTGTGGCACTGAAGCGATGCTGTCCTGCAGCAGACAGCGGCGGTACGTCACACTCTGACAGACCTGATATGACCGCACACACCTAAAGTAAAGAGGGAAGACACACAGGGGCTTGAGAAAATACTTAAGTTTTAGCCTGGTGTTATGCTGGATACACTTACATGTAGTGCTATGATCTGACTCACTGGGTTAAAACTGGATAAGTAAAATAATGAAAGAATATATGACGAGCTAGTTAGCTAGCATTAAAGCTAGACTGCCTTTCAGATTTTTCAAATGTAGGTCATAAAAAGAATTTTCCCTGACACCCAGTTATTTTTGTTTAGTGGACTGAAAGCTACTGAATTCGAATCACAGACTTCCAAGTTTATTTTTTTTTTTAAGAGAACAATTAATGAATTTAGGGCCATGTGGCCCTAAATTCTCTGCTATTATTTCTTGCTTCACCGTGATTCTTACATACGATTCACTTTTCACACGTGACTTTCACCCACGATTCATTTACCTTCACATGATTCATTCATTTTTATACGGGAGTCTTACACGATTCCCCCCCCCGACGATTCATTCCCTTTCACGCGATTTGTTCACATCATTCATTTATTTCTCAAATGATTCTTACATGATTCATCTATTTTCAAGTCATTGACACGATTCAGTTGATATGTGATGTTATTAATGTGATCCTTATGATTCATTTATTTTCACGAGTCAGTCATTTATTCTTACATATGATTTTTACACATGATTCGCTTACTTTCAAGTGATTTGTTCACACGAGTCGTTTTCCCCTCTATAAAATGATTCCTTACTTACACGACTCATTTATTTTCACATAGTGGACTTATTTATATAGTAGTAGTACATGTATAGTTATTTTCACATGTAATTCTTACAAGATTTATTTATTTCCATGTGTGA
This sequence comes from Neoarius graeffei, assembly GCF_027579695.1. NCBI lineage: Eukaryota > Metazoa > Chordata > Actinopteri > Siluriformes > Ariidae > Neoarius > Neoarius graeffei. Next base: position 7,286,655 of record NC_083580.1, read on the forward strand.
TTTTTATTCCCACACAATCTATATTTCCATGAGATTTTAAAGCTAGACTGCCTTTCAGATTTTTCAAGTGTAGGTCATAAAAAAAGAATTTTCCCTGACGCCCAATTATTTTTGTTTAGTGGACCGAAAGCTACTGAATTCGAATCACAGACTTCCAAGTTTATTATTTTTTTAAGAGAACAATTAATGAATTTAGGGCCATGTGGTCCTAAATTCTCTGCTATTATTTCTTGCTTCACCGTGATTCTTACATACGATTCATTTTTCACACACGACTTTCACCCGCGATTCATTTACCTTCACATGATTCATTCATTTTTATATGGGATTCTTACATGATTTTCCCCCCCATATAATTCATTCCCTTTCATGCGATTTGTTCACCATTATTCATTTATTTCACAAAATGATTCTTACATGATTCATCTATTTTCACGACACTGACACAGAGAACAATTAATGAATTTAGGGCCATGTGGCCCTAAATTCTCCGCCATTATTTCTTGCTTCACCATGACACAATTCAAGATACTACGTCATGCATCACGTGGTGGGCTTTCCCCGTTTGCGCAAGGCATTGTGGGATACAAATCTGAAACAGGAGAAAAGAAAAAGGAGGACCCGAATGAAACATGAAAGACCGACTACAGTAACGGAAAGCGAGAAGCAAAGACGTTATGTTATATACGAAGGAAAGGAAACGCAGGACCAAACTAATAAATATCGGCGCTCAGTGAGCACCTCGGTGTGATCAGCTGTTCGTTTAGCGACAGAATGATGGAACGGTCAGTGCACAGTCAAGGTAATACAACTGGATGCCAGCTGCCGTAAAACCCAAAAGACGACGCCGACGCCACCGAAAGGTAAACCTGTGCATACGCACGCAGACTTCCTGTCTGCTTGACTCCGCGAAGCTAGTGATTTCATGCACATTATTTGCTTTAATCCTCTCGCCACAGAAAAGCATACATCACAATGACCAAATTTCAGAGGGAACTAAATTTCACTGGTTTTATGAAATCGAAAGGCCGTCTACTTTTAACACAGGCGAAGCGGAACAAACGCATGTGATGCATGATCACGCACACCGTGACAAAAAGTTAGCAAGTTGTCGCCCAACGTTTAGCAAGACATCACATTACATTTAAAAACATAACTACATGCCAAATTAGATTTTTTTTTTTTAAAGTCAGTAGGTAGCAGGGTTTGGTTTATTATTGAACATGCTTGTATGAACATGAATAAACTAAAAGAATATCCCAGACAGGAAACAGGAAATCTGCTTGTCCCAGGCGGCTGGGTTACTGATTTGTTCACCTCTGCAACATCAAGGCAATACTGAAGCCAATCGCCCTTGGCTGGAGAGCAACAATACCCCTGTTCTGGGAGAGACTAATGAACCACATGTTGGGGGCAGGAAGACAGACTATCCCCCCTGCCCCTTTTTTATTTTTTATTTTTTAAATCTTTACTGTACACATTGCCCTCCCGGTGAGATCTCGCCACACCAACAAATGTAAATGATCAATACATCCATCTCCTGCTCCAAACGCTATGTAGTAATTCCTTAGTGGTTTGGTACCAGTGACCAGAAGGTTAAGAGTTCAAATCCCATGTTCCATTCTTGGGGTCTTGAGCAAAACCTTTAACCTTCAATTGTACTGCTTCAGGGGATCCAACTTTCCCACAGCTGAACCTGCACTCTTACCTCAACTTCGTTCTACAAGTGAGGGGATGTGGAGAAAGCACGTCGTTTTACCACACACACACACCAACGCTGTCTCTCAATATTTGTGACCACCTTTAACAGTCTAACGTTTATAGCTGCTATAAAGTAAACGATAAACAGGAACTAATCATTTCGTGGACATTCAATAAATGTTACAATAAATCAATAAAAAAAGTACAAGACATAATTCTTTACTAAATAAATTAAAAAAAAAACCTGTTGACAAATGTGGCATAAAAGAAACAAAAAACTACGATACATCCTGTTATTGTTAACTAATGAAATTCAGACCCCGTCCACACGTAGCCGGGTATCTGCTAAATCGAAGATATTTTTCTACGTTTTGGCCTGTCATCCACATGAAAACACATCAAAAACGAATATTTAAAAAAACTCCGGGCAAAGTGAAGATTTTTGAAAACTCCGTGTATGCCTTTTCGTGTAGACAGAGATAACCGGAGGTTTGCGTTTTAGAATGTCACAATCTGCGCCAAAAAAATGACAACAAATCTGCCCTGACGTCAAACGTGCAACCTTTGTTTACTGCAGAAGCCAGATTAAGCATGGACTTAAGCTAGCCGCACACTACGGCGATCCACGCGGTACCGAACCGACCCATTTCAGAGCCGACTCCCGACAGGGCACGCACATATCCCCCGACTGTTGACGAGTGCAGTCGCGATTGAAGCGACACGTGACAACTTAATAGCTTTGTGATTGGCTATTGGATATAGTTACTGTTAAATCCAACACTTGAAGATGCTACAGGCTGAATTACAAATGACACAACACGGAATATGTAGCGCACTATCTAGGCTGCATGAGCTATTATTTCCAACCTTAAATAGTGCACTTATATAGGGGAGTTAAAGCGATTTGGAATTCAGCCACACAACTTGAGCAGAGTGGCTTTCCAGCCCACTGTGTCTATGGATAAAGCTTCAGTCTATGGAATTACAGTATATACCTGCATTAGGTGCTACCAACACGTATTTCTCGCGCTAGAAATTGTGTTTAATGATGTCACGTGTTATATGCGAAAGATATGATTGGCTATTGCTAGCGACTCTCGCCGATCAGTCTGGCTCCCGATTAGTTTTTCGAATCGGCTGTGAGATGAGTCGGTACCATCGAAAACTAGTCTTTACGCCTGACTCGCGACTTCAGTTGGCTCGGTACGCTGAAAATCGGCGTAGTGTGCGGCTAGCTAAAGAGTAATGGATCGGTGTAGTGCCTTGAAAGCGTTAATTATTGTGCAGGTGCTATTTACATGTTTAATTTTAGAAGCCCAACTACTGCTCTAAGAGCACAGGCGATGTGATTAGGGGGTAGGATTTGGGGAAATAATGCCATCTACAGGTTTGGAATGTTTATGAATGTGATTGAAAACGCAGATGTTCGGTTATGTGTGGAAGGGATTTTTTTCGAAGACGAGGTGGTGTGGATAAAACATTTTTATAAACGGAGGGGGGGAAAATGTTCGGTTTTAAAAATACCCGGCTACGTGTGTACATGGCATCAGTGGGAACAGTTACTCAGTTTCACGTTGACCCACATCATACCATCCTGTCGTTGACTGGTTTCCTGTAACAGCATGACCCTTACGTGATTGATTTCGTTGAACGCGTTTTATCCTTCACTACAGTTTGTATGATTACACTGGCTTACTATAATAATTGCATTAACTGTAACTATTTAAAAAAAAATAAAAAAAATCACAAAGCAGGTGCATTTAAAATTCATTTCATATAGAATGTGCTTGAGAATTATTGGCACCCTTCGTAAAATGACCGAGTTGCTGTGTGTAATGTGTATTTTTTTTTTTTTAAACTTCATCTCAAATAATATAAAAGTTCTAACCAGTGTTGTAGTTGAGTCACTAAACCTCGAGTCCCCAGTGTTCAAGTCCAAGTCATTAAAAAGACTGAGTCGAGTCCGAGAACAAGACTCCATCTGCACCATTTGACGGTGGCTGTTGCTGCGTTTATGTGAAAGCGTCTCTGCTACTGTGTCGGACTAACATTACTGCTCGACTGCCCCGTTTTAGTGAACAGGCAACAGATAAAAAGCTTGTTCATCGCTCAGCAAGCCCCGCCCACTATCAACAGGGCAAATAACATGAGGGGATTAACACTAGCTAGTTCATCGCTCAGCAAACAAGCTCTGCCCACTATCTACAGAGCAATGAACATAGCGTGTCACTTCCTTCTCTGGGTGGAGTCTTGCCAAATGACGATTGAAGTTCGAGGTCGTCCCCTCGATAGTTCTTCTACATATGGAACACACAGCAGTGCATTTTTTCCCACTGCACGAGAAGTCCGTATAAGCAAAGCGGACAATCCTAGGGGCGTCCTGTCCAGGCATTTTAGCACCATTGACGTTAGTGTCTTCCTGAACATGATGTATGAACAGGTGAATGTGCATTCTCTTGCACAAAATTAGTCTAAAAAATTATGTAAATATAAATATTATTATAGCATGTTACAAAAAAAGAAAGAAAAAAAAATCAGAGTCCTCGCCTCCAATTTACAAGTCCGAATGCAGTTAAAGGAACAGTCCACCGTACTTCCATAATGAAATATGCTCTTATCTGAATTGAGACGAGCTGCTCCGTACCTCTCCGAGCTTTGCGCGACCTCCCAGTCAGTCAGACGCGCTGTCACTCCTGTTAGCAATGTAGCTAGGCTCAGCATGGCCAATGGTATTTTTTGGGGCTGTAGTTAGATGCGACCAAACTCTTCCGCGTTTTTCCTGTTTACATAGGTTTATATGACCAGTGATATGAAACAAGTTCAGTTACACAAATTGAAACGTAGTGATTTTCTATGCTATGGAAAGTCCGCACTATAATGACAGGCGTACTAACACCTTCTGCGCGCTTCGGCAGCGCATTGATATCTGAGCTCCGAGAGGTGAAGGTATCAATGCGCTGCCGAAGCGCGCAGAAAGTGTTAGTACGCCTGTCATTATAGTGCGGACTTTCTATAGCATAGAAAATTGCTACGTTTCAATTTGTGTAACTGAACTTGTTTCGTATCACTGGTCATATAAACCTATGTAAACAGGAAAAACGCGGAAGAGTTTGGTCGCATCTAACTACAGCCCCAAAAAATACCATTGGCCATACTGAGCCTAGCTACATTGCTAACAGGAGTGACAGCGCGTCTGACTGCGTCTGACTGACTGGGAGGTCGCGCAAAGCTCGGAGAGGTACGGAGCAGCTCGTCTCAATTCAGATAAGAGCATATTTCATTATGGAAGTACGGTGGACTGTTCCTTTAATGCACGAATCCGAGTCATCAGTGCTTAAGTCCAAGTCAAGTCACGAGTCGGATTTGAGTACTACAAGCCTGGTTCTAACCAAAAACAATTCATTAATAATGACTTTTTTTTTTAAAACTAACAGTATTTTCAGCATGTGCCAAAATTGTTGACATAACACGTTCCCAAGGAACATGTTAAATTCCTGCAAACTAATTTTGGAAAAACTTAGTTCAGATATGACTATAACGAGGACGTGCAAGAGTGAAGATGTACAGTATTTGCTTGTGTGTGCATGACTGCTGCCTCGCGCGTTTGGTACGTAGATTGCGCACGTCCTCAAAAATGAACGCTATGCATTCACGAGATGCAATACACACATGAACAGTGGGGGGCAGTGTAGAAGCAGGATAACCAAATACTAACCTGCTCAAGTGTCAACATGCTTATTGTTTACATCATGCAAATCCGGACTTCCTACACGGTCCGAGCTCTGTGCTGTGCCCTGTAGTGGAATCCTCCAGGAACACGTGGCGTGCACAGGCAAGTACGTGAACGATGATCTTCACGACGCAGTCGCTTGTCTACGCAAACGCGTGTGTCATAGCACGCAGTCTTACCTGAGCCATATGTGTCCGCTATTGCACACAGCCTGCTTGCGGTCAGTAAAGGGCAGAACCTCTTTACACAGACTGCAGTACTCGGGAAACGTCTGCTTGTTCATTTTCTTCATTACGTGTCCAATCAGAACCTGTGGAGAATGCAAGACATGATAGACGATCAATCTTTTAATACTTTCTATTCATTCGCTAGAGATCTGACCTTTCCTATCCTCCCTCCTCCTATGTTTCTCTGCATTCGACTTTATTACTTTTTGAGCAAACATCGGAGATACGTAGCTGCCCTTAAACAAAACCCACATCATATCATAATAGGGTCCAATCAATCTTTATTTATTTAATCTTACCCGCCCTTTTTGTACAAATCTAATGCCGTGGCAATATTCGAGATGAACCTTTATACTAATATGTGAAAGGATTAAGCTTGCTAGATTCATAAACGATGATGCTAATGACTTAAGTACAAACACTGTGTTGGAGAATAAGACATTATGAGTCTGATGTACACGGTGACATCAGAGGATCTATATTTTAATTTAGATTTCCGACACCCGAGTATGCCGACTGTGTGCTAGTTTATGAAGTGGACACACTGCAAGGAGAAATCTCGACTTAATGTAGCACTATCAACACTCGTTCTTTCCGAGTTGAATGTAACACTATTCATCAAAATATTTTTAATTATATAACCGTGCCTTGCAAAAGTATTCATCCCCCTTGGTGTTTGTCCTGTTTTGTTGCATTACAATCTGGAATTAAAATGGATTTTTGGAGGGTTAGCACCATTTGATTTACACAACATGCCTACCACTTTAAAAGGTGCACGTTTTTTTGGTGACACAAACAATAATTAAGATGAAAATAAAAATAAAAAAAACAGAAATCTGGAGTGTGCATAAGTATCCCCCCCCCAAAGTCAATACTTTCCAGAGCCACCTTTTGCTACAATTCCAGCTGCAAGTCTCTTGGGGTAGGTCTCTATTAGCTTAGCACATCTAGCCACTGGGGTTTTTGTCCATTCCTCAAGGCAAAACTGCTCCAACTCCAAGTTAGATGGGTTGTGTTTGGTGAACAGCAATCTTCAAGTTATGCCACAGATTCTCAATTAGATTGAAGTCTGTCTGGGCTTTGACTAGGCCATTTCAAGACATTTATTAAATGTTTCCCTTTAAACCACTCCAGTGTAGCTGCTTTAGCAGTATGTTTAGGGTCATTGTCCTGCTAGACTGTGAACTTTCGTCCCAGTCTCAAACCTCTGGCTGACTCAAACAGGTTTTCCTCCAGAATTACCCTGTATTTCATGCCATCCATCTTTCCTTCAGTCCTGACCAGCTTTCCTGTCCCTGCAGATGAAAAACATCCCCACAGCATCATGATGCCACCACCATGCTTCATTGTAGGGACGGTGTTCTCAGGGTGTTGGGTTTGCACCACACATGGTATTTCCTATGATGGCCAAAAAGTTCAATTTTTGTCTCATTTGACCAAAGAATCTTCTTCCAAGTGTTTGGGGAGTCTGCCATATGCTGTTGGGCAAACTCCAAATGTGTTTTTTTTTTCCTTCTGGCCACTCTTCCATAAATCCCCACTCTGTGGAGTGTATGGCTTAAAGTGGTCCTATGGACAGATACTCCCATCTCCACTGTGGATCTTTGCAGCTCCTTCAGTGTTATCGTTTGTGTCTTTTGGCCCTTTTCCACTACCCTTTTTCAGCTCGCTTCAGCCCGACACGGCTCGTGTTTCGACTACCTCAGAGCAGCATGACTCGGCTCGCTTCAGCCCTGCTTAGCGCCCAAAACTCGCACGGTTTTGGAGTGGGGCTGAAGCGAGCCAAACCGAGCCGAGTGGGGCTAGGGGCGTGAGCAGACACTCCCCTGTGCACTGATTGGTGAGGAGGAGTGTCCTCACACGCCCACACACGCCCCGCGAGCACGCTGGGATCTGTAAACACCGTAAACCCGGAAGAAGAAGAATTACGAATTACGAGAATTTCTGAAGCCTTATGCGCCTCGCCTCATCTATACGCTCTTGCCAGTATCTGTTGGCGTTGTCGGTGACAACAAGCCACAGCACCAAGACCAGCAACACTAACGACTCCATGTCCTCCATGTTTATTGTTTACTCTCCGGGTCGTGAGACTACCGCTTAAAAGATCACTGATGTCACTGTTTGCGCCACCTAACGACATCACGTGACGTCCACCCACTTTCGCTAACTCCACCCAATGTGTCCACCCACTTCCAGCCAGCACGGTTCAGCACGGTTGTAGTCGAAAGGCAACTCCAACAGCCCCGCTCAGCTCGACTCAGCCCAACTGAGCCGCGTTGGTAGTGGAAAAGCGGCATTAGTTGCATCTCTGATTAATGCCCTCCTTGCCCGGTCTGTGAATTTTGGTGGGCGGCCTTCTCTTGTCAGGTTTGTAGTGGTGCCATATTCTTTCCATTTTGCTATAATGGATTTAATGGAGCTCCCTGGGATATTTTTTTATAACCCAACCCTGATCTATACTTCTCCACAACTTTGTCTCTGACCTGTTTGGAGGCTCCTTGGTTCTCATGTTGCTTGCTTAGTAGTGTTGCAAAGTCAGGGTCCTTCTAGAACAGGTTGATTTATACAGACATCATGTGACACTTTCGCTACGTTCACACTGCAAGGCTTAATGCTCAATTCCGATTTTTTTGTGAAATCCGATTTTTTTGTGAGGTCGTTCACATTAACAAATATATGCGACTTGTATGTGATCCTCAGTATGAACGAAAAGCGACCTAAAAGTGTTCCGCGCATTGCAGGATACGACGACGTCACACGCAGTGAGCATGGCCAGTGTTTACGGAAGTAAAACCGCCCGGTTGCGGTATGACTCCTCCAATCTAGCTTGAATAGCTGTATCCCCCCAAATGGAAATCAGCTCCCTAACCTTTGCGTCCTTCCATTGAGAAGATTCAGAACCTTCACAGCCCGAAGCGTCCCTCGCATTGATGTCATGCGCAGGGGCGCAGATACGTTTTTTGAACTGGGAGGGACAAAAAACTGGGGGGGACAAAGCTGCCAGCAAACCAACCCCGATATGCCTGTCAAACTTGTTGTTAGTAACCATAGCAACCAAGCTCGAGCTCGCAACCTGTGCAGTCTGCGCAGCTCAACCAACCGAATATCAGTCTTTGTTTTATGTGAGTTGTTGCAACTATGTATACACTGCTGTGCACCTCAATAAACCGAATGGTAATTAGTCTTTTGATTTTTCCGTGAGGTTTGCCTTATGCAAAGAAAGACAGCATAGACGTTTTTTCCTCCCTATAAGTGTGTGTGTGGGGGGGGGGACCGAACGAGGTGAATTTAAATCTGGGTGGGACGAGTCCCACCCTCTATCTGCGCCCGTGATTATGCGCCATGTTGTTGTAACTTTTTTTGAGAGGCCTACTTCAGCGCAGAATAGTGACGTTTGTGGCTTGTTGATGACGTGTAAGTCGGATGAATGCGATCTGGCGGTTCAGACTGAAGTCGCATATGAAAAGAGCGGATAGGAATCGGAATTAGGACCACATATCCAAACGGCCTGGGTCGGATTTGAAAAAATCGGATCTGTGTCGTTCATATTGTCAATAAAAGATCGGATACAGGTCACATATGGGCGAAAAGATCGGATTTGAGTCACTTCAGCCTGCAGTGTGAACGTAGCTTTTGACTGCACACAGGTGGATCTTAATCAACTAACTATGTGACTTATGAAGTGAACTGGTTGGACCAGCTCTTATTTAGGGGTTTCATATGAAAGGGGGTGAATACCTATGCCCACTCCAGATTTCTGTTTTTTTTTCATCTTAATTATTGCTGTGTCCAAAAAAAATGGGCACCTTTAAAGTGGTAGGCATGTTGTGAAAATCAAAATGGTGCTAACCCTCCAAAAATCCATTTTAATTCCAGATTGTAATGCGACAAAACACCCAGGGGGATGAATACTTTTGCAAGACACTGTACACCCCAAATGTAAACAATGCATAATGAACTACACCAAATAAGATACTTTATGATCTGAAAGTAAAGAAGATCATTCTGTAAGGGGCGAGTTCAGCAGCCTGAATCCACTTTAGTTAGGATTAGCATTCAAACGCGAGCTATCCTTTAAAAAACATAACTGGTGATCCGTACTAAACTCTAAGTGTACTGATAAATGATCAGTATTATTTTTATCCACATTCACTGGATATGAGCAGTTGCGTGCTCTGATTAGCCAACTACTACTAGGATATCAGCTCACATTCTTGGGTTTCAGTCACATGACTTTTCTTAGCGATTTCACTTCTGGTAAAACGGCTGGCGGTCAAGCAAACCAAAACGACTGATATAGTGCAAACAACTAGCGATAACTTAGAGTACGCTCGTAATCTAGAACCCACTGCTGGCTTTAGATATATTCAGAAGATTGCTATGTGCAATGGAATCGACCCCGACAGTCTGGGAAAGAAGGATTTGTCATACAATCTCAAAAACCACCCTTCAGTCGAGTTCCCCGACATCTCGAACTATCTGGTGATGCAGACGTCCTTCTACACTGCAAAACAGATGAAAGCGTGGAAGAGTATGGAGGCTTACAACTTTTTTTTTTCTACGTGGCTGTGTAAAGGACCTCGGTATCAAGTCGCTGCTGAATGAATCCTGTATTGTTTTTGCCTGTGTGGGTTTTTTTAAGCTTTTCGTTCGCATTTTTACAACGAAGCGCTGCAAATTGAAGTGTAAACAAACAACAGTTTGCTTGATTCTCACTTGTGTTGGCTCTTATCTCTCAGGTAAATCATTCACAAAGATCATCAGAAACCCCTTTAAAGACCTGGATCTTAGTTAAACAAGACGGAGAAGTGATCACGGCGCATTGTAACTGTACGGCTGGGGAAGAATTTTGTCGCGACCTTCATGCATATGGACTTTGTGAGGAGGAAACAAAGAAACAGCTGGGGACTTTAGCGCTTTGTGACAAACAAGTACCGTAAAATAACGACACGTAGCAAGAAAAGTACTTGGAAAACACTAAGGACAGAGCTGAGAGGGAAATACAAACCTTTCACCAAGTGATCACTGCAAACTCGAGCATGCTTCGACTCGGCTCCCTTCGATTTCACTGAGAGGTTCAAAAGCCACCTTTCTTCACGTCTTTTTGTGAAATCCTGGGTTCCTTCGCCCTTTTTTTTTATTAGTTCACGGGGAACCCTGAAGAAACTTATCAGTTTCACGGTTTGATCGATTCAAACAACCTAAAACAACGCAAGCGTAAGGCATTTTTCATGCGAGCAATGCACCTTCTCCGTACAAACGCTTTGTCAACTGAGCTTTGGTAGACCACCAGCTAAAGTTCTGAATAACTAATGAGGCGGATGTGACGTCACGTGAAACCCAAGAATACTGTGAGTAGAGGAAAACAAAATGGCAGGGCATGTTGCTGAAGCAACTGAGGACGAAATAAAAACTTTACTCAAAAAAACAAAACATCAGAAATTGTTAAAGTATTTCAAAGAAATAGAAATAACAAAGAATATAGTCGTCGTCACCCCCCCCAAATATCTCCTGTTTCACGCTCCAGCCCGGTCGATGGCGGTAATGCACCTTTAAGTTGGTTTGCCAATCGCCAAAAAATCCTAAAGAAGAAAAAGAACCTCAAAAATACAAAATTTTTTTTTTTTTTTGATGGTAAGAACATATTTTTTTCAAGAATTATTATCGCATTTTTCACAAGTTGCTCCTGTGATTTCACCAATTTGTTTACATTCTAAGCAGAAATTATTTTGGACATTTATCATCAAGTTTTTATTTATCTAATTTGCGCAAAAAAAATATAAAAAAAAATGCTCCATTTCTCAAAATCCAGTGAATATGGATAGAATAAAACAGTTATTCCATTCAGTCTCGTCGTACATGGCTATAGCCAACTCTGTGCTTCACGCCTTGTGGGCTATCAGCTCGTGTACGACTCAATTTCGTGGAATAATTGTTAACTATTCCAAGAAAAAAAGCTCAGAGATTTTCAAGATTAAAGTTATAGATTTACGAGAAGAAACGTGGACATTCTCCATGATAAAGCCATAAACCTACAAGGAAAAAAAAAACAAAAAAACCCCTCATATTCCGAAATTAAAACATCAGAAATTCCAAAATTAAGAAGTCACAACTTTACAAGGGGAAAGAAAAACCCATCATACCTCCCTGCTTTCTGCCTGCAATACATTCTGGGAAATGTAGGAGAAAATCTCTTGGTGTTTTATTCTTTTATATTGCACGATCAAGGAGGAAAGACTGAATTTCCTAGAACTCTCATCTCTCCCCTGCCCACTGTGTAATCACGGAGCAGTCTTGGCTGTCTTGACCAACCCAGACGGTGTGCCATCTTGCCTGGTCACGATGACTCTGTGTCAGCTGTTGGGATTTTATTTTTCTCCTTTTAGTTGTACTTTACCAGCTCATTCATACGGTCGAGTCGTTTTTCCTTGGCTGTTTGCTGAACGTAGGGACTTGAACAGAATATTACACTTGGTGTTATTCTGTCACTTGTTCATTTGGTACGAGAACTTTGTTATCCAGAAACAGTCTGGATTCTGTAGCTAGAAACCAAGTCCCTGTGTCCGAAATCCCTCTGTACTCACTGTATAGTGGACTAGATAGTGAGTTTGCCATTTTGTAGTGCTATCCGAATGTATAATGAGGATAATTACACCCTATAATAGTGCACTCAAAATATCCCACAATGCATGACGAAAAGAAGTGTACAATCGATGGTCACTAACCAAGCAATATACCCCATCATGCATTACGGTCGCGTTGAAAGAAATCAAATCACAAGCCTCAAATTTGATTTAATAAAAGGCAGCAGCAAAGAAGAAAGAACCGAAAGATGCAGGTACTTTGTATTGATGAATGTGGGAAATACGCGCAGTATAATATGGATTTATCACAAAAATACATGCAGGTATTTATTACTTTGAAACCCACAGTAATGTGCGACAGTAATGACGTAAATAACGGCGCGGCGGAGTAGTGTCCGAAAGCTTTTTTTTTTTCATTTTATGAATGAGCTTACTATATAGTCCTCTATTTCGTAATTCCCTATATAGCGAGTAGTGAATGAGTGAGTGATTTCGGACACAGAGTGTGTTAAATCATTTTACTCAAACTATTGTTTATGTATATAACTAAAAATGTGTCAAAAGTTATTATAATTTTCTTAAAAAGTTTCAATTGTCAAGCGACAAATCACTATGTTTTAATACAATACAAATTGCTATGTTTTAATATTTTTAATCCACATTATATTGTATTCATTATTAAATATAGATTAATGGCAAATGTATATGTTAGGCACAGCTTTCATGTAAATGTCAGGTTTTGAAACCCTGTCATTATTATTATTTTTAATTTTTTCCCCCTCATTGTAGTCGCTTGATGACGGTCGGGCCCACCCTGCGGGTCAGTGATGCCCCTTTTCCACCAAAGCAGTTCCAGGGCTGGTTCGGGGCCAGTGCTTAGTTTGGAACCGGGTTTTCTGTTTCCACTGACAAAGAACTGGCTCTGGGGCCAGAAAAACCGGTTCCAGGCTAGCACCAACTCTCTGCTGGGCCAGAGGAAAGAACCGCTTACGTCAGCGGGGGGGGGGCGGAGTTGTTAAGACCAACAACAATAACAAGACCGCGAAAGATCGCCATTTTTAAGTGACGAGAAGCAGCAGCTGTACAAATGCGAAGTCATCCATTATTATTATTGTTGTTGTTGCTGCTGCTGCTTCTTCCGTGTTGTTTTTGCTTCGCTATTCGTGCCAAGGTTTATGCAAACGTAGCGACGTAACTGACGTATACAATGACGTAATGACGTATACAACGACGTAACTGACGTATACAGCGACGTAATGATGTGGCTTCCCTTAGCACCGCGAGCTATGGAAAAGCAAACTGGTTCTCAGCTGGCTCGCAAGTTGAACGAGTTGTGAACCAGCACCGGCTCCGAACCAGCCCTGGAACTGATTTGGTGGAAGAGGGGTAAGAGACACCTACTGGGCGAGGGACCTTCACCATTGGTTCCAGCCCCATTCACGCTGTTATTTACATTACTTGTAATAGACATTTCACTCATAACGGAGGTGTGTTTTAAGGTTACCACCAACCGGTGTTTTTATTGACAGACCATCTTTAGGAGGGATATCAACCAAGATTAAAGGGTTCCTCCTACCCATAAGATATGGCTATGCCCTGCTGGGCACCAACCCAGTATTTCTCAGCCATGGGGTATTGGACTACTCTTTGGCTGGCCTCTCACCTTCAACCTGTCTGGCTTGGGTGGCCCTACCAGGAGCATTTGATCCTGCCAGCAGAGCTCTCAGGATTGTCAAGGCACGCAAGGCTGCACTTCTTGTACGTTGCTCTGGATAAGAGCGTCTGCTAAATGCCTGTAATGTAAAGTATTTTAATGTCACTCTCAGCTCAGCTGTTTCAAAGTAGCAGAGATTCGGGCAGATGAGAAGAATCCACGCACTGAAAGTAACAGGAAACTGCTCTCGCACAATAATTATACATTCATAAAAACAGCTATAACACACACAAAAATCTGGTTCCTTGACAACCCCTCCCCAAAAGTCTTTATTGGTTCCAAGTTTGTGACTTTTTAATCTCAGAACTTCTGAGTTCCCCCCCTCATAAATTTGTGACTTCTTAAATCCTTTAACCTCCATCGTGCCTATTGATCTATATTAATTTTGCTCATTTTCACAAGGGGTGCCAATAATTCTGGACAGCAGTGTATTTAATATGAAGGATCAGTTGGCTTCAGTGTGTTTGATCAGAAATGCTATGAGAAGTCTGGAACTGTGTGTGAACAGGTTTGCCGCAGTGTGACGACTCGCCTTGGCAGCTCGATCTTCATTGGTAGGATCGTTCGACAGGAAGTCACAGATCCCTTTAGTGGGGATGCACGTGTTCTCTGTGATGAGCGTGTGCATATAGACCTCTCCTAGCACCCTCTTCATGTGCTCACGCGTCAGGTGCGATTCCACCTCCTCGATCCATGCTGTGATTTCGCTCATTCGCTCCTCGTCTGGCTCGCCTTCAGCTTTCTTCGCTTTGGATTCGTTCGTCTCAGGGGCGTCGTCAGTCCTGCTCCTGTCCACCGTGTCGCTCTCCACCTCGTCTGGCAGAAAAGCTTTGCCGTCCTCATGGGTGGGCCTCCAACGCACCTCCACCGGCAACTTCTGCAAGGACCGGTGGAGGACACGCAACAGGAAGAGCTTGAGTCTCCAAAGGTATGTCGAGTTTGATGTGGGCGTCTTCTCATCGAGCTCGTCTTGGAGGAATTGAGGAATCTGTTTGTCATGCATGACACGCCATCGCACCAGATCCAGCAGGTCAGCCTGCTTGTAAAGGCTTTGTGTTTGTGATTCAAGAAGCTCTGCTCCTGCTTCATCTGGCGTCATGAGCGTGACGAACTGCACCAGGTTGGTGCGGATAACTGGGTGCAGCCCATTGATCATGCCTTCCGTGGTGGCCAGAGTGAGGTAGGCGCCGTTTGGGCTGGTGGCGATCCCGTGGATGCGGCAGCCACGAACACCTTCAGGAAGCTCCATCTCCTGTTGCTTGAAAACGATAGCCGTGTCGGTAAAGACCGGTGTCAACTTTTTGACCGTGCCATCCAGAGAGCAGGTGAAGACTGAGCTTCTTCTGTGCGTGGCACTTAAGGACGTAATTGGTGCCGAGTGAAGGCCAGTAACGTGAGAGTTGTGCACGTTTAGACCTGCTTTGGAGATGAGCAACAAGCACCAGAAGATATATGGGCCTCGTGCTGCGACAACCAAACTACAGTTACACTTCTGCTGAGGGTGGAAGAGTGTGATGCACTTGATGTTGCTCACTGGGATGTTATCCGTGTCTTGCCACAGCACCACCGGCTGTCTGAGGGTAAAGTATCCTTTCACGGCCTTCAAATTCACAGGCAATATTTTAACAGGTCCCAACATGCTGCCCACGATCAGGCCGCTCATCTTGCGTCCACCATGCTCGTACTCCCACCAGGCTAACACGCTTGGTGACGACACGTCCGATTTGATCGTGTTGCAAGAGACAACGGATTCCTTTCCTTCTATGGGCAGGCGGAACTGCCATACCACCAAGTCCCCGTTTTCCATAAGCACGGCCAGGAGGACGGTCCCCACATCCTTGCACTCGTTGTTGCTCTGGATCTGATGCGTGTTGCACAAGCTGGACCATTCCATCCGCACAGGCATCTGCATCCGATACCTTCTCTGAAACTCCTCAAAATCCGCCAGGTCTCCCGGCGAGGGTTCAGAAGCATTGCTACTTGAGTAGTTTCTCGATTTTAGCATGTCACCATAAAGCTCAGTGAGGTCCAGGAGCTGAGTCCATTGCAGGTGCTTGTGGCTGCTGTGAACGGTCAAGCGGCAGTCTAGCGTAAGGCAAGCCAGAACGCACCGCCCGTTCATGTCGCAGCCGAGCGGCGACCAGCTGGTGTACTTTATGCCACGCGGAGCCCCGGCTTGAGGATTCATAATTCTATCCAGCAGAAAAACCTGCTTCACTGAAGGCTCATCAGAGTTTTCAAACTTTCGTTTCACTGATTGCACTTTGTTCTCCGGGCCCACCTGATAACAAAATACGTTAATTATATGTTATGCAGTGAGGATTGTGCAAATACATTGTTTCAGCATCGTATTCACTATGGCAGCGTTAAAACTGTCGAGAAAAATCTCATTATTTATGACGAGGTCACTCAACACTGAAACTTTTCAATTCATTATCTGGCAATGTGCTGCAATTTATGACACATGACAGAATGGCGACTTATCACTTTCTTATAAAGTGGGTTGGCCATCTGTAAGCAATTAGACTTATTTTTGCACACAAGGCCGTCCTGGGAATTGCCGATGTACTTGTTTTACATATGGTACACAATGTAGGCCTACTTGTCTGCACATTTAAATTGCAATATGGTACCAGTTAGACATGTGAAGTTTTGTTACACCAGTATCTTGTTATGGAATAGCCTACCTCGTCATATTACAGAACCTCAGGTAGGTACAAACCCCAGTTTAAGTCTCAGGTTAAAGAATTTTTAATCAATAGACCGGCGGCTACAATTATTGACAGTCCATAATTAGACACCTTTTCAGATTTACCAATAAACAAATTTGCAAAGGCGAATTTTGGTTACAACAGCTATTATTGGTCAATTAATCAGCCGGAAGACCCGCCTCACGCTTTGATCTTGTCGTCTGATGATACAGCTCGTTACCCGAGATGGAATTTTTTTTAGCACGATCAGCAATTTGAGGAAAACCCAGATGTTATCATCGCAGGTAAGCATGGTGGAAAGATCACGGACATGTTTTTACTGATCAAATTTACCGATATTTCATGATCTTGTCGAAACCTACTTTGTTTCTTACTCTTTCATTTGACAGTCGCCATTTTGTATCTAAACGCACGTTTGAGAAGTCACGTGAGGTGTCGATAATAGTGATCACTTTCACCGGCGTCCACCATTATCGACACGCTGTGGAATTACAACTGTGATGGATCGATCTTTGTGTAACATTGTTGAAGTAGATGAAGTACTTTAAAAAAAATAAAAAAAGTGCTGTGATTTATAATTTTTTCTTATTCATAACAGAATGGAATGTTTATAGAGTATTTGGACTCCGATTGCAATAAATAGAATTAGACCAGAATTAAATTCCGAGCATATAAAAAAAAATTACATGCTTAAAATATTCAGATTTTTCTATTCCATTCAGAAACTTTTTTTTGCAGTTTGTTGTAAATATCTACCACATATTACAATCAGTAGACATTTTATATTTTTAAATGTAAATTTAAAATCTCAATTTAAAAAATAAATAAATAAATAAATAAATAAATAAAAATCAACCCTTGACCTGGAGTTTCATGTGGTTATAATGTCAATTGCCTGTTGACATATTGGTAAACTACAAAACTTGAAATTAATACAAACAAGAACGAATGATGAACAAAATGTGATCTACGAAAATACTTAGAAAGCGGGTAGAAAATGGAACAAAAAGATTTTCTGACACAGGTTAAACATTATCAGTTCATTTGTTTACAGACATTCAAATTACTTCCTCATTTACATAAACAACGAAATATCTTCTACATTTCTATCAATGTATGCCATTTACCAGCTGGGAGGTCCGTATCGTGAAATACCGTGACCAAGGTCTTGAAAGTACTGAGCGAGGCCCTCTGGGCATTCAAGGCCGAGGTCACGGTATTTCACCATATGGACCGACCTTAAGCTGGTAAATAATATATTTATTTTTTTCTTTACCAAATTCTAACAGAAAACGAGAGCGCCCGAAAGGGAAAACCGAGCCGAGCCACCATTTTGAATCCTCATTCACGGCTGTAATGCAAATGGCTTCCTCCTCAGTATACAAGTGCACTTCCATGGCAGGAAAAAAAACTACATTTTGCCGCCTATGTAGTCCCCTATTTATACAAAATTGAGTCATTCAGGATTCAGCCATGTTTTTGCTCGGCGTTAGCAAGTTAGAGGTTTTTAGCTTTCTCCTGAAATGTTTTCTTTTATTTCTTCTTCCTCAGGGGAGTAAAACTCGCTTTCGCTGTGAACACTGTCGTTATGGCTATCCATGATGTAAAATTAATGCTATTCTCCTGAGAAATGCGAAAATAAACGTTGACAAAAATTGCTACCATGTTCAGGGATGTGATTTGGGGCTGGTGAAATTATCTGAAAATTTTAGCCGGGGGTCTGGGGGCCGCAGGCCCCCAGCTGGTCCAGGGCAGCACCCTGGTGGGGGGACAAGGGGGAAAGCCCCCCGAAGCTCCTGGGTTTTGGGGTTTTCTGACTTAAAAATTGTACTAAAATGGCAAGCAAACACACAAGAAAAAACTTGTCATGATTAACAAATTCAAGCCAATTTAATGGTCAACATGCAACTCTGACACACACACACTCTCGCTCACTCTCTCTCTCACTCGCACGCGCACACACTCTCTCGCTCGCGCTCTCTCGTGCGCTCTCTCTCACTCGCGCGCGCACACGCTCTCTCTCTCGCGCACTCTCACTCGCACTCTCACTCTCACTCGCACTCGCTTTGCATCTTTACGCTCGATCACGGAGGCTGCCATCTTACAGCTATCTAACAAGCGCGTTCATTGGTTGTTACAGAGCGATGGGCCAATCACGTACCTCGTTTCATCTCAATGACGGAATTGCGTAAATGACGTAATTACATCAATGAGATGAAACGAGGTACATGATTGGCCCATCGCTCTGTAACAACCAATGAATGCGCTCGCTTCAAACAAAGAATTGAAAGATGGCAGCCTCCGTGATCGAGGCGTAAAGATGCAAATCCGAGGCTGCCATCTTTCAAACAAAGTCGGAACGAATAGGATACGAATGTGGATTTGAGGGAAAAATCGGAAGCATTTTTTTTTCAAGTTTTGAGGTGAAAAAAGCGGAATTCCGCGAATTCGCGGAAAAATCACATCCCTGCATGTTTGCTGCTGTTGTGAACGAGCGAGTCGCCAGAGGTCCGTAACTGGGGTCCGTACCGTAGGATATGGACCTGCTCGCCAGCCAATCAGAGCGCAGGGTTTGATGGAAACTGGACCGTGGAAAAAAAAGAAGAAATAGCTTCTATATTTAAGATATATTTTTTACTAAATATAAAAGTCTATGTAAAACAAATTTTAAATAAAAAACTGTTTTGTTAGCTTAATACCACATACCTATTATAAAAAAAAAATCAAATCATCTGGGTGTCGATAACTGTGGACAAAGGTGTCACGTGATCTGATACGCTATAAATAATCAGGAATCAGCTCATTTTTTTCCAGCGGAAGTGAGTAATTATTCATGCACAATTTACGTATTGAAAGTCTTTTCTACTTTTGCACTGGCCAAAAGATCGTTAAGGTGTCGATAACTGTAGCCGCCGCTCTAGTTATTGTTCTCAGGAGTCTTCAGCTTTTATTCAGTATTAAAACATTTACTTGTTATTGTATCCTTTAACTTTTGCTCCCATGTTGATCACATAACTCCTTTTGGACCACGATGGAAATAAGTGTTTGCACTTTATTGTGCTATGATATCATTGTATTGTTTTTATACAAATGTCATTTTAATAATGAAGTCAATCAAAATCAAAAGTTGATTTTAATGAACTAGACAAGAGAGACAGGAGATATTTGATAAATCAGCTTCCATTTATGATTAGTTAGTAGCAGAGGTGGACAGTAACAAAGTACACTTACTTGAGTACTGTACTTAATATGCATTTTGAGTACCTGTACTTTGAGTATTATTTTTGTTGGAAACTTATGACTAACTTCACTACATTTGAAAAACAAATATTGTACTTTTCACGCCACTACATTTCCATCAAGGTCCTTGTTACTCGTTACCATGAAGCAAATCTGAAAGTGGATGTTTTTTTCTTTTCTTTTCTAAAACGTGATTGTTTTTTTTTTTGCTGGTGACTATGACTACGTTTACATGCACATCCAAATCGAGCTGCTGTCAGTAATCGAGCTGAAGGTCCCAGCAGGGTGCCAGAGAAATCCAATCCTACATGCACACAACTGAAATCGGGCTATTGTGTGAGGTGCATTGTGCACCCGAGCCACAGGTGGCGCAACACGCCCGATCGTGTTGGTACACTTCCGGTTGTCGTCATGAAGAAGAGCTATTCAAGAGTGTAAACAAAGTTATCAGTTCCGTGTTCTCCATTGCGCGTTTTTCTCCCGTCCATGAATTTTAATATATTCAACTCCTTAAGCTGAATGAGCATGAACTCTGTCTCCTCATTGCTCCAGAAGTGCACGTTTCTACTTGCCTGTGGCAGTGGGGGCGTGGTCAAGCGCCGGTCTGTGACAGGAGGGCGGAGCCAGGGAAGGTGAGTGTCAGAATAACTACACCTGACGGTAATTAACCTGTGTTTGTGTGTCTTCCCAGTAACCGCGCCCTATTTAAGGAGGCAGAGGGAGAGCAGAGGGGACAGCTCATCCCGGGACTAGAACACAGCGCGCGCGCGTTTGTTTTTCTCTCAAGAATAAAAGTAGGCTGTTAAACTGAAAAGTCTGACAATAAAAAGCCTATTAGTACCAGAAGCTTTGTCCTGCCGTCCTCTGTGCTCCACCCACACTTCAGAGAGCTCTACATCGCCATTTTCTCTTCTTCGTTTGTTCCTCCTGACCTCTTCTGCTGCTCGCTACTACTGTTGTCATGCCGACCGAGGCTGTTGTGTTTCCCGCTTGTGGTCTCGTCATTCCCGGAAGTAGCTCGACAACTAGCTCGATAGGGTATACATGCACAAAGTAGCTCGGCAGAAATCGCATAAACTAAGTCATGTAGCTCGATTCCGAGAAATCAAGTTCGGTTCAATTTCAGCCGAATTAAGGTGTATACATGGCATTTTGAACTTCGATTTCAGTCGAGCAACGGCAGAAATTCGATTCTCTCTATGTGCATGTAAACGTAGTGACTGAGACAGCCAATCAGTAAATCACTAGGGTCACGTCACGTCCATAGACGGTATAAAATCAAGTTCAATGATTTCTCAGCAGCTTTATTTGAACACGATCAGTTGATGGAAGGAGGCGGTTCTTCTGGAGAATGCACACACCCATGGCCATACCTAGAAGCCATGTTTCAGTTTTCTGAAAGGATGAAAGATTTGTTTCATTTTAAACGCTCGCCTAAAACGGAGCACATCACGGCCTACAATAACTCACCATTCAAACAAGATTGAGGTCTGTAAACGTTTTATTCCAAGAGAAAGCTTGCAATGAAGCTGTCTGTGCTTTTAGAGCTAGCGATAACGTTGCAATAGCTATGCAGTCTGGTTAGTCGAATGACTTTCTATGGATTTGCCCGCCAAGTTGCCGTAGCCTTGTCCACGGCTAACGTTAACACATAGCTAGTTAACTTGGACACTATTAGCGTAACTCCATTTTTACACGCTAACATGAACAACTTTAACTTTTCTGAAGCCGTTTCAGAAATTTGTTTTAGCATAATCTTGCCAAATAAATAGAATGTAGACATTTCTTTTCGCGTAACGTTAGCTACCCAATATGATTTCGAGTTTGAAAAGAGCTTGCTAGCATGTCAGGTGGAGCTTCAACTCTACAGGTTCTACAAGCTCGTCAGTAAACCCATTAGGTTGCTTCAGAGGCAATTAGGTATTGTAAGCATTGACAGAAAATGTACTCTTAATACTTAAAAAGGTCATAGGCAATGGTCGGAGGTGAAACGTAGAATATCAACTTTGTCTAGAAGAACGACCCAAAAAGCGAACTCAATCTTCCTGGTGTCTAATTTGCACCCTAAAATTGAATAAAACGGTTAAAATATACTGTTTTGCCCAATTTCGGAAGGTTTGTTTACATCTCACTTATGCGCACTTTCACCGCCAGGGGGCCGTCGTTGTGGCGTCATTTAAGCCAAACAGACCGGGAGCAGTCCTGTTTACACTTGCGAACCGAGCACACGTGTACGGACTTTGGTCGTGAGAGGTTGTGTAAAATGTCTGATAGCGATTTTGAAGTAGGAACTCTCCAAATTGAATATCGAGAGGTGAAACCGTATATGTATGAACCTCTGGCCGTTGCGAAGAATGTGGCTCACTGGTTTGACCGTGCGGCCTCGGAATCGGACAGCGACTCAGCCGACTCTGATCGCGGTGACCCCGGACCTCAACAAGACTCGCGCCCAAACGATTTATCCTGGTAGTTATGATAAATTCCTACTTTCGTCGTAATACTAAATAAGAGCCCTTTTGAAGAATAATTAAACCGCCCTCCCTAGTGGATATAGGGAACGATTACTGGACAGTGCGCCGGTAAGCCACATTAGCCTGCCATCCGCGGCATTATACTATTTATAGCCGACTCCAAGCGAGGAAATATCCCTTTGTCTCATTTCCACAAAGATTGTACAGGATCCCTCAGGATTCTTGACTTGTCAATTGCAAGCAAAAGTAAAAATGTTTACCTCCAATCTTCTTTTTTCTTGAGCGTTGCTGCTCCGTTTCTTATTGGACTGCTTGATTTTGTTTCACGCGCACAATCCACACTCTCCGCTTCGTCTCCTCTTCCGGAAAAAGCCAACCCTTTGGCTTCACGCGCACAACCCTCTCGCTCCGCCTCTTCTCCTCTTTCGGAAAAAGCCAACCCGCTCGCTCCGGCTCTTCTCCTCTTTCGGGAAAAGCCAACCCGTTCGCTCCGCCTCTTCTCCTCTCTCGGTAAAAGGTAAAAACTTCTGCCTGAACTGGTCCCGTTGTTACAGTTCACTGCACAACAATAAGGCATGGGGGGTTTTCTTTGGAAATTCCTGAACGCACGTCTGCACTCAAGCCGAACGGCAATGTAAGTAAACGGAAGTGGACTCAACTCAAGCGGTTTGTTTGGCTTAAATGACGTCACGCGCCAAGTGGTCACGAAAACAGAACAGAAATTCGCCGCGATCCGCGCTAACTTGTTTTAATTATTACTTACTAACAATACTTCTTGGGACCAGAAGAAAATTCCAGAGGGTTTTTTAACATAAAGTTTCAAATGTGCATAAAATTAAAACCGTTGCCTACGAGCTTTAAGTATTTTTAAAAGCAAGTACTTCAGTACTTTGACTTAAGTAAAAATTTGACTGGACAACTTTCATTTGTATTGGCGTAACATTTGACCAGTGGGATCTGTACTTTGACTTAAAGTGCATATCACGGGTAAATTCAGGAGCAAGATCAATGTAATTCTCCTATTTCATGTTAAACTTTGGTTAAATATCTGTCACATTTTGCATTCTGTGCAATTTTTTTACCTTGCGCAATACCAGAAAAATTCAGTTGAAATCAAGCCATTTGAGGTGAATTGGTCCGCCTCTGAAAAAACTCGGCATTTGGATTTCCTGGCAAACACTGATTTTCGTGACTTCGCGTGCGGGACGCCTCCTTCTGAATCCTACGTCAGCGCTGGTTTGTTTGAGAAAACGACCTGGTGGTTTTCTACAAATTTCTTCAACGTTATCATGTAACTATTAAAATGGTTAACAGATGTATCGTAGGAGGGTGTAGCAACACCAATCTTGATGGGATTAGTACTCATCGTTTTCCAAAAGGCCGGACGATGAGAGAGAAACGGGAGCGCTTGGTCTACACAGGCTGTGCACTGAAACCGTGCAGGTAACGTCACAAATTTGGCTCCAGACTCCCTTGGGATTTTTCCAGACGTGTTTTGTTAATTTATTATTTTCTGCTTTAGACAGATGGCCTTGTGCAAAATTACCCTTCTGGATGAGTGTGTACAGTAAAGGGACATACTTTCATATATAAAAAAAACCCTGAAATTGGTCCAGAACATGCACTTTAAAGGGCACATCACGGGTAAATTCAGGAGCAAGATCAATGTTAAACTTTGGTGAAATATCTGTCACATTTTGCGCATTTTTTTTTTACCTTGCGCAATACCAGAA
The DNA here is from genome assembly GCF_027579695.1 of Neoarius graeffei. Classification (NCBI taxonomy): domain Eukaryota; kingdom Metazoa; phylum Chordata; class Actinopteri; order Siluriformes; family Ariidae; genus Neoarius; species Neoarius graeffei. Next base: position 7,310,766 of record NC_083580.1, read on the forward strand.
AAATGGCTTGATTTCAACTGAATTTGAGGCAAATTCATCCACCTTTGAAAAAACTCGGCATTTGGATTTCCCGGCAAACACTGATTTTCGTGACGTCGCGTGCGGGACGCCTCCTTCTGAATCCTACGTCAGCGCTGGTTTGTTTGAGAAAACGACCTGGTGGTTTTCTGCAAATTTCTTCAACGTTATCATGTAATTATTAAAATGGTTAACAGATGTATCATAGGAGGGTGTAGCAACACCAATCTTGATGGGATTAGTACTCATCGTTTCCCAAAAGACCGGACAATGAGAGAGAAATGGGAGCGCTTGGTCTACACAGGCTGTGCACTGAAACCGTGCAAAGCTCGCGCAGCCTGCTGGCGCTTCCGCAGGTGACGTCACGAATCTGGCTCCAGACTCCCTTGGGATTTTTCCAGACGTGTTTTGTCATCATATTTTTTTCTGCTGTAGACAGATGGCCTTGTGCAAAATTACCCTTCTGGATGAGTGTGTAAAGGGACATTCTTTCATATAAAAAAAAACAACCTGAAATTGGTCCAGAACATGCACTTTAAAGGGCACATCACGGGTAAATTCAGGAGGAAGATCAATGTTAAACTTTGGTCAAATATCTGTCACATTTTGCACAATTTTTTTTACCTTGCGCAATACCAGAAAAATTCAATTGAAATCAAGCCATTTGAGGTGAATTGGTCCACCTCTGAAAAAACTTGGCATTTGGATTTCCCGGCAAACATTGATTTTCGTGACGTCGCGTGCGGGACGCCTCCTTCTGAATCCTACGTCAGCGCTGGTTTGTTTATGAGAAAACGACCTGGTGGTTTTCTGCAAATTTCTTCAACGTTATCGCGTAATTATTAAAATGGTTAACAGATGTATCGTAGGAGGGTGTACAGTAGCAACACCAATCTTGATGGGATTAGTACTCATCGTTTCCCAAAAGACCGGACGATGAGAGAGAAACGGGAGCGCTTGGTCTACACAGGCTGTGCACTGAAACCGTGCAGGTAACGTCACGAATCTGGCTCCAGACTCCCTTGGGATTTTTCCAGACGTGTTTTGTTAATTTATTTTTTTCTGCTTTAGACAGATGGCCTTGTGCAAAATTACCCTTCTGGATGAGTGTGTAAAGGGACATACTCTCATATATATAAAAAAAAACAAACCTGAAATTGGTCCAGAACATGCACTTTAAAGGGCACATCACAGATAAATTCAGGAGCAAGATCAATGTTAAACTCTGGTCAAATATCTGTCACATTTTGCGCATTTTTTTTTACCTTGCACAATACCAGAAAAATGGCTTGATTTCAACTGAATTTGAGGCAAATTCATCCACCTCTGAAAAAACTCGGCATTTGGATTTCCCGGCAAATGTTGATTTTCGTGACGTCGCGTGCGGGACGCCTCCTTCTGAATCCTACATCAGCGCTGGTTTGTTTGAGAAAACGACCTGGTGGTTTTCTGCAAATTTCTTCAACGTTATCATGTAATTATTAAAATGGTTAACAGATGTATCGTAGGAGGGTGTAGCAACACCAATCTTGATGGGATTAGTACTCATCGTTTCCCAAAAGACCGGACAATGAGAGAGAAACGGGAGCGCTTGGTCTACACAGGCTGTGCACTGAAACCGTGCAAAGCTCGCGCAGCCTGCTGGCGCTTCCGCAGGTGACGTCACGAATCTGGCTCCAGACTCCCTTGGGATTTTTCCAGACGTGTTTTGTCATTATATTTTTTTCTGCTGTAGACAGATGGCCTTGTGCAAAATTACGCTTCTGGATGAGTGTGTAAAAGGGACATACTTTCATATATAAAAAAAAAACTGAAATTGGTCCAGGATATGCACTTTAAGTAATAAAGTTGGGTACTTTGTCCACCTCTGGTTAGTAGGACATTTTCCTGCCATCACTTGATGATGAAGTGAGAAATGAGCAAACTGTGGTCTCCTGAACAATTTGCATATGAGTTTTTGCAAGTGCTCTTCAAAGCAAAAAGATGATTGCATGATGTATTGTTTTTTCCTTCACAGTTTAATCTTTAGATCTGATTCACTTCACATTGTCCATGTTATTGTTGCAGCTTGGTGTGTGTGTGTGTGTGTGTACATGCCTTGAGTTCACACACGGACTCCGGTAGAGGGATGTGAGTGCGGTGAAGCACTAAACCCTGGCTGTGTGTGTGCTGCTCGCACAGCAGCTCCATGAGGGACACACTGCTCACAGTGGACACGGCGAGCCGATGATCCTCCGACCACGTCAAAGCCTCCAACCCGCTCACCGGACTCAGGAGCTTCACCACCGGCTCTCGCTTCACTATGGGCCCGAATCCGGCCCAGAAATCAACATCCGGCCCCTGTTTCTCCACAGACACGGCCTCACCCACATCCACAACACGGCTCGGCTCAGAAGACGCCATTTTCCATCTGAAAATAAACACTTCCGTCTCCAGGAAGTAGCGATACCGGAAGAGGCGGGACCTCTTGAGCGCCTTCCAGTCCTGGTTGCCATGTTTACTCTAATCACTCTTGTTCACACATCCAGTATGTTGTGCCAAATAATAATTAACCGACTTTATTAACATGAGTAAAAGAGTTCTTTTGACACATTTACGATTCATTGTCAATATTTATTTAAAACCTATCAAGATAAAATTTCTACACAGTTTAGAACATTTTGGTTTGGGTCTGTCCTTCAGGAAAACATATCTCACTGGGCTGCGACACAACATCTCATCTCATCTCATCTCATCTCATCTCATCTCATTATCTCTAGCCGCTTTATCCTGTTCTACAGGGTCACAGGCAAGCTGGAGCCTATCCCAGCTGACTACGGGCGAAAGGCGGGGTACACCCTGGACAAGTCGCCAGGTCATCACAGGGCTGACACATAGACACAGACAACCATTCACACTCACATTCACACCTACGGTCAATTTAGAGTCACCAGTTAACCTAACCTGCATGTCTTTGGACTGTGGGGGAAACCGGAGCACCCGGAGGAAACCCACGCGGACACGGGGAGAACATGCAAACTCCACACAGAAAGGCCCTCGCCGGCCATGGGGCTCGAACCCAGGACCTTCTTGCTGTGAGGCGACAGCGCTAACCACTACACCACCATGCCACCCATATATATATATATATATATATATATATATATATATATATATATATATTAGTGCTGTCAAAAATGTCGCGTTAACTTGACTCAATTTTAACGGCGATAATTTTGTTATCGCGAGATTAACGCTCTGTGACATGATGTAGGTTTTTCATAAGCTTTTGAAACTGCCAGGAACTTGCAACAGAGACAAACGATAGCAGCTACACTGTAATGCCCCGCACAGCCAGAGTCCTCTGTCCTCCTCCCAAAGAACCAGCGCGGGCAGGGCGCACTAGTAGAGATGGGATTTATGGCTCTTTGATGGGATCCGCATCTTTGTGATCCGTTCTTTGAAAAGAGCCGTTCAAAAGACTGGCTCATTTGGCTCTTTTTAAATATTTATTCAGTTTTAAGAAGACAGCGTCTAAAGAAGCCAGATCCCTCTGAACTGTAAACTCAATGCTATCCCAGAAATCCTTCCTGTAATATGCAAATTTGGTTGCTCTGATTGGACAGCGCGACGCATCAACAGGCAGAAAGTGTAAAAGTACAAAATGTGTTAAGTGAGCTGAAACAGTAAAGATCAGATTCAATGCAATATTTATCAACGAACAACTTAAAGTTAATATAATAGTGTACTTTATATTATAATCAAGCATGTCAAGCCTACCGTCACTGTGTAACCTGTCTCTCTGAGTTGTAGACTAACTCAAGCAGTAGATCACTTCACTCATGGTTCTTTTGCTAGCCCCGGTGTTCGGCTTAGGTTTCACTTTGCAGTGGCTGTGTCAAGACGTGTTATGCTTTGCAATACAAAGCAAGCCCATTCACGTTTTTATGCTGATAAGAGAATTACAATGTTTTTTCATATGACAAAAATGTGCGATTAAATTGCGATTAATCGCGAGTTAACTATGACAGTCGCGACATTAATTGCGATTAAATATTTTAATCACTTGACAGCACTAATATATATGTGTGTGTGTGTGTGTGTGTGTGTATAAAACTCGCCTTCGCGTCTACGGCGCTCAAACTTGTCTCCCTCTGAGCTACTTGCAGAGAGGGAGAATCTCCCTCTTTGCAATTTCCCAAGTTGGAGCCTCTGTTTATCCGGGCTTGGGACCCGTACCAAGAGTACGCTTATGCACCCTCAGTGGCTGTGATGGGTGTGATGTATGGACTGGAGCCCGTACCCTTAACGAAGAGACAGGAGGCAAAGTTGGAGGTGGCAGAGTTGAGGATGTTTTTTTTTGTAATTCAACTTTTTATTGTTCAAACCTTAAACACACACAAAAAGGTCCACACAGTACATCACAATGTCCTATTATACATAGTTTCCCTATACGCCACCTTGACATCTCCAACAGAAAATATGTTTAAGAAAATAACAGTAATAATACATGGGAATACAACAGCTGTCATTAGATGCATCTTATATCCTTTTCATGCGTACCCAGAAATCGTCCGAAATCATTCGTTTATCATCATTCAGCCTTTCCAGCATACTCTCATAAGAAGCTGCTTCAATTACTCCATTGACCCAGTCTTTTAAATCTAAAGTTCTAACACACTTCCAATTACGTAGAATAATTCTTGCCTCCGTAATACAGGAGAGTTTTACAACAGTGAATGCATGTTTTGTTATACTTGGTACCACTGACTTGTCTTCAAGTAAGCAAAGTCTGGGTCCAGCAGGCAATGGGAAACCCAACCATTCTTCTAATATTCCTAGGATTTTGCACCAAAATGGGTGAACATTAGAACACTCCCAAAGCATATGGAGATACAGTATGTAGAGTTGAGGATGTTAAGGTTTGTGATGGGAGGTTGGACAGGATAAGGAATGAGCACATCAGAGGGACAGCACATGTGGAGAGCTTGGGAATTAAGCTAAGAGAGATGAGACTGAGATGGTATGGGCACATCCTGAGAAGAGATGCAGAGAATGTGGGAAGGAGAATGTTGAGGCAAACAAAAATGAGGAAGGCCAAAGAGGAGATACATGGATGTGGTGAGAGAGGACATGAAAGTGGCAGGTGTGGTAGAGGAGGATGCGGAAGACAGGGAGCAATGGAGACGAAAGATCCGCTGTGGCAACCCCTAATCGGGAGCAGCCAAAAGAAGAAGAAGTTGTGTCTCCAACTAGTCGCAGGCTGTCGCAGCCCAGTGAGATACTGGCTCGCACTTCCTGTCTCAACTCGCACTTCCCCCGTCACCCAGGCATACACATAGTAAAACCATTACGATTACCATGAAATACAACTCTATGGTAGTGACATGGTTACCATGAAGTAATGTAGTATGCATAAACTACAACGCTAGTGTCATGGTGTAGTGGTTAGCACTGTCACCTCACAGCAAGAAGGTTCCGGGTTCGACCCTCACAACCGACACGGGCCTTTATGTGTGGAGTTTGCATGTGTTCCCCATGTCTGCATGGGTTTCGTTCCACAGTTCAAATACATGCAGATTAGGTAAAATACCCAGCCACTGGGGTTACACAAGCCAGTGTATACTTAGTGCCGGTCCCAAGCCTGGATAGATTGGGGAGGATTGCGTCAGGAAGGGCATCCGGTGTAAAAACGTATGCCAAATCAAATATACGGATCATACATTGATCTGCTGTGGTGACCTCGAAAGGGTAGTAGTGTTCCATGGTAGTGTTATGATTACATTAAGTAAAATGAAAGAAGTGTCATGATTACCAAGAAGTATCACAATTAAACCATGGTAGTGTCTTGGCACGGTTACCATAAAGTATTATAGTAATGTCATGGTCAGGCAATAACACACCAAACATAAGAAACGTAGTAGTGCCATGGTTACCATAAAGTACTGTACTAGTACTACAGGGTGTTTAGACTGGTTGTATTCTTAGTCTGTGACCTAGTGAACCAGCATGAGGATGTAGTATAGTATAGTAATCAAATATAACATGCACTAAGAGTACATGTGCCCCTCAGAAAATAGTACTATGCCAGCCACCAAAGAGAATCCATAATTACTAGTGTCTCTCAATGCATGGTATATTAGATTTATAAAAGTGTTAAGATTGAATCTCGGCATGAACTCACTGGAGGAGGCCATGTTTGTTGTTTACGTCGTAGCGACCTTTGACCTGTGCATGTGCAATATACCATGCTATCACCTGCCTCGTTAGGTATGATCATGATACGTAGATCTACACAAACAGAAATGCTGACGGAGCCACAGTTGTGACTCAAGTTGGCCTTGCAGCTTGAAATTGTGACATCAGTTCAAAGTATATCCAGGATATACCAAGACTGACTCCCACCATATCCATTTTTTTTTTGACATCATGAGATCCATTGCTTAATCAGTGGTGGAACTATTTTATGTCACATGAGCCTCCTGGGCAAATCCCTACATGGGAATCTTTTTTGATGAGGGATATAATATAGTATAGTATAGTGTTATGTTACCATGAAGTACCATAGAAAAACCATGGTGTTTTATACCACTGTAAAACTAAGGTAGTATCGCAGGTCTATTGTAGTGTAATGGTTATCATGAAGTATCATATTAAAACCTTGGCACAGTCATGGTTATCATGTTGTACTGCAGTAAAATAACAGTAGTGCCATAGTTACCATAACGTATCACACTAAAACCATGGTAAACCATAATAAATTTTGCTAATCATTCCCTGTACCAAAAGTATCGCATCAACATGCTTTGTTTGCGTCTTTATATTTAAGCTCACTTTCTAGCAAGTAATGAAAGTTTATATTGGTTTAAAATCATAAAGCTGCAGGTTAAAGTACACATTCAGCTCAAAAGATAAAATCGTTTGGCCACGTAATAATTGTTGTACATACAAAGTTTCATAAAATATCAGCTGAAAAATCAAAATGGAACTACACTATATAGATAGTTTTCACATGACGTCACAGAGTCAGGGATTCCCTAGTGGCGGCCATCTTGCGGGTCAAGCTTACCGTACGGGTGACTGAGCACACATTGTAACGCGCGAGTACAAAGTCTTCAAAAGAACCCAAGCAGGCTATTTAAAGCTAGCAATGGTGCACACCTGTTGTATTCACGGCTGTCGTAATAGGTCAAATGATGACGTCAAGCGGAGCTTTTATGGAATTCCCACTGTATGGGAGCACGAAGGCGAGCAAACAAAGAAACTCAGCATACAAAGGAGAAATCTATGACTTGCGAGAATCAACCACAAGGATTATCAGCCTTCCAAACACAGCAAAGTCTGCTCTGATCATTTTATAAGTGGTAAGTTGTTTAAATAAACAATCAATTGTGTTTAAGTTTGTTTTTGGAAACCAAAACATCATGTGAACAATCTCTGGAGAATGCCTAACTGGAACCGCTGAGTGTACGTTTACATTGTAATGTACACTTAATATCGCTCGGTTGTCACGTTTCTATTTGAAACTTGTCATTTCACTCACGCAAGGGTCATTTTTGAAAAACATTTTAGGTCTATTCTGTATGATTTAATTTGTGTTTGGGATGCAAACAGCGCGCCTTTTGGCGGATGCCCTTTTTCACGGCTGAATCGCGCAGATCCGATTTTTTTTTTAGGGGGGGCATTGGAGTGTCTGATTACAATTTCAAAGTAAATTCTGTATTAAAATTACTAAATAAACAAATCCATTACAGTCCATGAAACAGGAAGTATAAGGATGAGAAAAAACAGTACACGAGTGTGCCAAGTGATTGATAATTACTGTAATTATTAATTAAGTAATTGCCGTTTGCTTGATTTTGCCGGCATTGATCTTTATTTTAGAAAACTGACTATATAACTTCATAAATTCGTCCGAGATAACGTAGCCGGTAATGGCGATGACCCGTTTTGTTTGCCCCACAAGATGGCGGCTGGAGGGCGTTCCCCGGAATGCCGTGACGTCAGTGAAAACTATCTATACAAAGGTTTATGGACACCTCACTGTCACACTCATATGTGGGCCTTAACCAAACTGTATGCTGTACCATGACAATTTCCCTTCACTGGACTTAAAGGGTCCAAATTAAAGGGTTTCAGCATGACAATGCCCTTGTGCACAAAGCAAGCTCCATGAAGACATGGTTTGCCAAGGTTGGCATGGAAGAACTTGAGCTTCAAACCTGAAACTCGAACCTGAGGTCTATGTAGTACCAGGCCTCCTCGCCCATCATCAGTGCCTGACCTCACTAATGGGAAACTTCCCACAGCCACACTCCAAAATCTAGTGGAAAGCCTTCCCAGACGAGTGTAGCTTTTTATAGCAGCAAAGGGGAGGGGGACTAAGCCACACCATACCTGAATGTGATACTTGGTAGAGTCACCAAATAATTCAGAGTCCATGATGAGAGACATACAGTGTTAGACACCACATAAGCAAGTCTGTTTGATAGCCTGGACATTTTAAACACATTTTGAGGTATATAATGATTTATGTTAGCCACAAGAGCTTCATAGTTCTAGTGCCAAACTAATGAGGAAAATTTCTGACACCTAACATGTTTTTGGTGATTGATTACTTTTGACGTTATTGTCTGCATTTGATTTTTGGGTCCAGTATTTATTTAAAAAGAAAAAAAAACCCACAAAAATAACAACAGCAACAAAAATTGTTTATACCACACAGTTGTAGGGCCCATCATTTCTAAAGTAAAAAAGCACTGGTGTAAAGATCAGTTTGATGTGAATATTTGTCACGTGTGGGATTTAATTTATTGGACCCATGACATCATTTATCTCACGTCAGAGAGACAGCTTGAGAGATCATTCATTGTTGAAAGCATATGATGCCTATCAGGAGGCTTGGCAGAGGGATTTCAGGGTGTCACACCTGTGACAGTTTGAAAAGCAGCATGATTTATAAATTATCTGTCCTGCACATTTTTAAACTGGAACCCTTTTTCCAGTTCCCCATGCGCTACATATTGTATTTCTGACACACAATCTTTACAATCAAATATATGCTTTTCTGGAATATTTTAAAAACCTGCATCAATGACCCAGCTTGTTATCGTCTTTATGGTATGTTTGGCTCCACCCGCCATTTTGATTTGGCGTTTTATCACAATGCCTTGCTTTCTAAAGGGGTTCTTTTTGGAACCTTTGTCCGAAACAGAAACCCTAGTGATAATAAAGGGTTCATCATACGTTCTTTAACTAGTAAATAGTCCAGTCTTTCTAAAAGGGATCTTCTTGGAATCTTTTTTGAAAGAAAAACCCGTCGGTCATAGGGTTTTATAGGGGTAATTCTTCAGCAGAAAGGCCAAAATTATGAAATTATTAAGATTGCCTTAACTTGTCAGCTCAGTGAGATTGCTAAAATATGGAATCCAAGGTGAAATGGACTGAAAACCATATTTAAAAATCATCACCCCAATTATAGCAATGTCGCGTCAGAGAAATATTGGTTTGAATTTTAAGAAATGAAAGTTCATTTTTTTCTGACAGGATTCCGTTACTGACTTTTCTTTTTTCATAAAAGATTTTGCGTTCAGAGTTAAATATAGCCATTTTTTTCTATGCTTTTTTTTTTTTTAGGGTCAAACGATACCCCATACAGTATGAAATTTTATTTAATACCATTATCTTGAGCACTGGGTGGCATGGTGGTGTAGTGGTTAGCACTGTCGCCTCACAGCAAGAAGGTCCAGGTTCGAGCCCCGTGGCCGGCGAGAGCCTTTCTGCACGGAGTTTGCATGTTCTCCCCGTGTCCGCGTGGGTTTTCTCCGGGTGCTCCGGTTTCCCCCACAGTCCAAAGACATGCAGGTTAGGTTAACTGGTGACTCTAAATTGACCGTAGGTGTGAATGTGAGTGTGAATGGTTGTCTGTGTCTATGTGTCAGCCCTGTGATGACCTGGCGACTTGTCCAGGGTGTACCCCGCCTTTCGCCCGTAGTCAGCTGGGATAGACTCCAGCTTGCCTGCGACCCTGTAGAAGGATAAAGCGGCTACAGATAATGAGATGAGATGAAATCTTGAGCACTGCAACTAAGTTACCACATTTTGCTGTAAATGTAATTCCATTACCAAAGAACTATCCTAATACAACATCTACGACTTTCAAGGAAACCTTCTTTTAAAAAATAGGAACATTAAGCATCCGAAGAACATATGAAAACCCTTTGAGACAAAAAAAAACAAGGGGGGGGGGGGGTCTTTTTGGAACCTTTTCTGCAAGAGAGACCATAGAGATTTATATTGAACTTTGTTCCTCATCTCATCTCATTATCTGTAGCCGCTTTATCCTGTTCTACAGGGTCGCAGACAAGCTGGAGCCTATCCCAGCTGACTACGGGCGAAAGGCGGGGTACACCCTGGACAAGTCGCCAGGTCATCACAGGGCTGACACATAGACACAGACAACCATTCACACTCACATTCACACCTACGGTCAATTTAGAGTCACCAGTTAACCTAACCTGCATGTCTTTGGACTGTGGGGGAAACCGGAGCATCCGGAGGAAACCCACGCGGACATGGGGAGAACATGCAAACTCCGCACAGAAAGGCCCTCGCCGGCCACGGGGCTCGAACCCGGACCTTCTTGCTGTGAGGCGACAGCGCTAACCACTACACCACCGTGCCGCCCAACTTTGTTCCTCTATAGTGAAAAGTTCTCTTTAGAGTGCTGAGAAAAAAACGTCCTTAGAATGATAGGACCTTGGACCATCCAAAGAATGCATGAGGAACTCTTAAATAGAAAGGTCCCAGCTTTCTAAAGGAGTTCTGGGAACTTTTTCTTAATGAAAGTGAAATTCATAGGGTTCCTAGACAAGCTGACAAGCTTTTTATTTATATGTCAGGCTTAATCAGAGGGAAGCCATGGCATAATGGTTAGAGAAGAAGCTTTGGGACTGAAAGGTTGTTCGTTTGAGTCCCTGGACCAGCAGGAATGGCTGAAGTGCCCTTGAACAAAGCACCTAATCCCCAACTGCAACCCAGGCTGCTCTAGACATGTTTTACGTCACTCTATATAAGAGCGTCTGCTAAATAGCATTAAAGCTAGACTGCCTTTCATATTTTTCAAGTGTAGGTCGTAAAATGAATTTTCCCCAACACCCAATTGTTTTTGTTTAGTGGACCAAAAGCTACTGAATTCGAATCACAGACATCCAATTTTATTAGTTTTTTTTTAATAGAACAATTAATGAATTTATCTCCACGTGGCCCTAAATTCTCTGCTATTTTTTCCTGCTTCACCATGACCCAATTCAAGATACTACATCATGCATCACGTAGTGGTGGGCTTTCCCTGTTCACACAAGGCATTGTGGGATACAAATTTGAAACAAGAGAGAAAAATGGAGGACGTGAGTGTGCGAATGAAATGTGAAAGACCGACTACAGTAACGGAAAGAACGTGAGAAGAAAAGACGTTATGTTATATACGAAGGAAAGGAAACGCAGGACCAAACTAATAAATATCGGCGCTCAGCGAGCACCTCGGTGTGATCAGCTGTTCGTTTAGCGACAGAATGATGGAACTGTCAGTGCACGCTCAAAGGTAAACCTGCGCGCGTGTATACACACACACACACACACACACACACACGGACTTCCTCTGTCTGCTTGACTGCGCAATTTCATGCACATTATTTGCTCAGGAATCCCCTCAAATTAAATAACTTCCCAGCCACAGAACAGCCTGATATTTTGTGAGATATTACAGAAATAAACATACATCACAATGATCAAATTTCAGAGGGAACTAAATTTCACAGATTTTATGAAATCGAAAGGCCGGCTAGCTTTAATGTAATGTAATTAAGAACCCGACTCCCTTTTCTTTTTGTAAATGTGTTCTGCTTCACCCTATGTGCTGTGTATCCCTGATGAACACAACACACAATTTTCAAGAACCCAATTTATCCCATGGTGCATTGCTGTATCACTAGTGGTCGCCAGATACGTTTAACTTCTGATCAAGAACTTCAGGTTAAAATGAGTGTGTTAGAGCAGGGAAACACTAAAACAGAGAACTGAAGGGCTGGGATTCGGAAAGAATGTAGATGCTGCTAATTGATATCGGATACTCTTGAGCTCACATTGGGGCGGCACGGTGGTGTAGTGGTTAGCGCTGTCGCCTCACAGCAAGAAGGTCCGGGTTTGAGCCCCGTGTCCGCGTGGGCTTCCTCCGGGTGCTCCGGTTTCCTCCACAGTCCAAAGACATGCAGGTTAGGTTAACTGGTGACTCTAAATTGACCGTAGGTGTGAATGTGAGTGTGAATGGTTGTCTGTGTCTATGTGTCAGCCCTGTGATGACCTGGCGACTTGTCCAGGGTGTACGCCGCCTTTCGCCCGTAGTCAGCTGGGATGGGCTCCGGCTTGCCTGTGACCCTGTAGAACAGGATAAAGCGGCTAGAGATAATGAGATGAGATGAGAGGAGCTCACATTTGTGCAAAAGCAAGGATCGTCTGCTCAGGACAGTCCATAGAAGAACCGACTTTCATTAAACCTCTCTGCATCCAGTCACAGCCACTGCACTGCTTCACTCAGTAGAAGGGGCTGTGTTGTCAAAAGTATTTAGCAATCCCGGGGTTTCTGTAGTAATGAAACAAATTGTTACAAATCTGCGAGACAAATACGTAGCGGTGACACAAATATTTTAATCTCCCCCATTTCTGTCATTTGTTTCAATAATCAGATAAATAAGTAAATAGAGACCTTGGTGTATTATAATCTTAATGAAGCGTGTATGGTATGAATATTTCAGAGACCTGCTGCAGCGTGTTTGTGGGGTTTGACTCAGGATGATCTCTCCTAGACATGTGCGGATTGTCGGATTAAACATTCATCAATCCTTGTCTCTTAGATTCTCTTCCTGTGTCTGAGCAGGCCTAGTCCTACAGGACCGCATGGCTTATCGGATTATGTGTTACAAACCTTAGTCGAAGCGCTCTTCGCTATTCATATCCTATTTGTACCTGGGTAATTGACTGAGGTGCTTTGGATTTGCCCACACTCGTTCTAATATCTTATATGTATAAGACTATTTTTGAAAAAATAAATATTCTGTATAATAGCATACGAGATCCATGATTTTGATTATTATTGGTCTTATCCTAGGTTTTTTTTTTCCCCAGCATGAACAGGATTTACAACGAATGCTCCTTATGCAAATAATTACACAACATAACAGCGACAATCTAACTTTTGAATCTTTCGGAACATTTTTGAGATCCTTGCTATTAGTTCTGGCGTTGTAGATTTACTGTTTCATTTCCAGCACTTCTACTCAGCAGAGCTCTTTGAACACATCCTGCCCGAGTCCTACAGGGACGCAGTGACGGATGGTTCATTGCATGTGCTTTAATCATTCAGCTGGGTGAACCCCCGGGGAGAGGTGCTGCAGCGCATTACCCAAAACACACAATCACTGATATAATTATAATGATGATAATGAAATGTATTTAGAGCATGTCTTTCGCTCGCTCGCTCACGCTCTTCCTCCTTTTTCAACCCCCCACCATCTCTATTTGAAGAGGAAGTCGTGGGTGCCGGTGCTGTCTCAGGCAGGAAAGGGAAATTTGTTGTGTTCTGGCCCCCTGTGTCTCCTTATGGAGTCTGGCCGTGCCCGGCAGGACGGGGCGCCGGAGATTAGCCGTCAGAGCTGACGGCTTTGCATGCTTCGTGTGCTGTCAACTGCGAAGGCTTACCTGACAGGTGTTGCTCTCTCTCAGATCCTCTGTCTCCTCCTGAGCCGAGGCGTCCTCGGGGCCGCTCTGGGCCGCTCTAGGCCGAGGCGTCCTCATGGCCGTTCTGAGCAGCCAAATCTCTCCTAATTGAGAGCCTGATGATTTCTGATCAGTGTGTAGCACATCACCCACAAGGCAACGTTTTCCAAGTACAGTATTATTCAGCATGCATAGAGAAACTTTTCCGAACGAAGGTTATATCAACCAGTATATCAACCATGCTGGAATTACTGTCAAGAGATAAATTTTTTAAAACATGTTAAAAACCTAAAAATGTCTTTCTTACATTCAATATCAATGCTATTACAGCATCTTCGACTTTGATATCAAAATCAGCGAGTCGCTTGAACCTGGAGGATATTCTAGGTAATATTGTATGTGCGACATTTGACTGGGAAAAACTTGACTGGAGCCTGCTGGGTACATAATTCCCTGAAGTAGATGGTGCAGATTGCCACTGGCTGTAGCACATTTCATTTAAGTGTGCACTTGGGTTAATCTACTTTTATTTCTCTACAGAATTGGGCCTCATTAAAAGAAATGGAAACTTAAGTGCGCTAAAAAAAAAAGCAGAGGAGACAAATGAGTAATCGTATGTATGCATGGTGATAATGGATTAATAATTCATAGCTGTGTGATGATTAATTAAAAAAAGGCCCCAGGTCCTGTGGCAGGTATAGCCTGAAACACATACTGACATTCCCCTGCGAGCCACAGAACATCTGAACTTTCTCCCCTCTTTCTTTCTGCTTCTGCTTTCTCGCTCTATCTTTCCTTCAGGCCAGGTGCAGGGTTGCTTCCATCCCTCCAGTGGGGTGCATTTCAGTACATTTGTGACAGTAAGATTCTTCTTTTTTTTTGTACTTTTTCTTCAAAACTTTCAGAGCATCCTGGTGATTTGAAATGCATATCATGTCTGTGCCAACTTAGGAGAATACATTTTCGGGTCTTCAAGTTCAGAGTAAGCCATTGGTTCCATTGGCGTGCCACTGTATTCTCAATATGATGATATTGTTTTTTCAAACTTTTTCAGCACTGCTGGGTCAGACAAGGCCTGGATGTCCATACGCCTGGTACTGACAGCTGGCGTTGGGCAGGGCATGCCCTGTGGCAGTGCTGCACGAAGGCTGTGAAGGCCAGGGCCCTCATCCCCATCTCTCCTGTGCTAATGGAACAGGATTGGGCTGCCCATATGGCACTTGTGGGAGTAGAGGCCCTCTGAAGGCTGGCACACAGACCACACAGCCATTCTGCTGTTAGGTTTGAGACAGGACAGATCCTCACCAGACTCTGCCCACTGCTGGACAGCCAAATGGATGCGTTTGGTGATTGGACAGCATTGGGTGAGGTCTTTGTGAGCTCGCCAATAAGAAGGGCCAAAATGTGGGCAGCTGAGAGAAATTTAGAGCTCCAGGGTCATGTCCTTGACAAGTTTAATTTACCTGGAACTGCTGGTACTAAGGCTGGACACTTTCCACACTTCCAGTATTAACTTCGACATGGATGTGGAGAAGAAGCAAAGTATCCAAATGAGATTTTCCAGAGTGGGGGAAAGTTTGATTTATTGAGGTCCTTGGCATGCTGAGCATCTTGAGGAAGAATGATGTAATCAACAAGTGAACTTTAAAAATCCTGCAAACTAATCAATATTCTGGATCCCGAACAGA
Source organism: Neoarius graeffei (assembly GCF_027579695.1). NCBI lineage: Eukaryota > Metazoa > Chordata > Actinopteri > Siluriformes > Ariidae > Neoarius > Neoarius graeffei. The sequence goes on from NC_083580.1 coordinate 7,326,224, forward strand.
GTTGGAAGTGATGTATAGTCTTTTGTGGTTTGAGTGAGTTAGGTAGTAGAGTGGACGTCCTTCAAGGGGAGGTCAGGGAAGAGTTTCCCTGCCAGAATCCATCAGAGGAGGGAATCTGAACTGGAGCCTAGGAAGGCTATGAGTAGCACCGGGCCTTGGCTGACCACATCCTCTCCTCTCTGCTCTTTCGATTCTCTCCTGTGGGGTTTGGAAAGGTGGAGCAGTGTGTGGGTTGAAGCCAGCACAGGTTCACCTTAGGCCTCCCAACGCAAACACTTAGCTTCTCTTACCCTACTTTATTGAGCCACACACATTTCACGAATAGAACTTACCACTAAGTACCACCACAGCTGACAGGTGCAATTTGTAGCAGGGACCTAAAAACCCAGCATTTGCTAATTATGAGACAGTCAGCAGAAAATTCCTGGCTTGACATAATGGTGCCCCGTTTTTTCCTACATAAATATACAGTATTCCTGTGCTAACTAAGGCCAGGCTGTTAAACAGGTCACTCTGTGAGCATCTCCCTCCTTTCCTGCCACCTTCTACCTTGGAACTGGAACAAAAGCCACTGGCAGTCTTTCCCCCCGCCTTTTTCTCCTGCCTCTCTGTTTTATTGGTGACAGCTGCCGTGATACAAACTCGCAGAGTGAGAGGAATGATGTGTCAGTGGAAGGTCCTTTAGCCCGCGCCACTAATCTGTCACATGCGGTTTGTTGTTTACCGTTCCTCAGGCTTGCTGACCGGCCCTCGGTGAGACTCGTGCCGTAATGACGACAGATGCTGACCCGTAGAAGTGTGAATCTTGCCGATTTCCCCCTGCTGCCAACCTGTAAATTACAGCTATCGGGAGTAATTAGACCCGATAAAACCTTTCCAAGCATCATCCCCCACGCGCTCACTCTCTCTCCCCCTCTTTCTCTCTCTCTTTTGGCCTGCCAGTGACACGAGAGTGGGGGATTTGAGAGGCACAGGGTTGCTGGCATTGACCGATCCCACAGTTAACCTGTCTGTGACACTTTCTTCTCTTATTACTCAGCTCTTGCTCTTCTCTACAGCTCTCACAGATGTGGCTACAGAAAGTCAGGCCTGTCTTTTTCGACATTTTTTGACTGGCATTGTTTTTCTTTCAGATGCTTGCTCAAGAGCATGACATGAGTGTTTCATTACTTGGCTATTCAAGCTGTGCCTCTTTTGAAGGATCTATTTTTGGCATTGAAGCAATCAAGAGGTGTTAGGTGAATGTCACTCTATCCATCTATCTTCCCTCAAAATACCGTTCCAAATGTGTGCGAAGGTGCATCCTGGAGATTTGTTGTTTGCAGTTACAAATTAATTTCTACTGTTCTTATCGGCTCAGATTTAGCATTTTAGTGGGTCTGTTATGAAATGGCATAATTTCTCCAAATGGCCAGTAGGCTCAAGTCCTGTCCAAGGCCCTGGCATTACCATCAACCCCCACTGCTCCACGCTGCCCTCTACTGCCAGGCTCCCTCCTAACAACAGGGTTCACGGCCCTTTAAGGAACTCACCTGATGCTAAAGGTCACACAGCCGGCTCTTGTCATCCTCGCTCTCTGTCCTCTTTCCTTCTCCGCCACTCTGCCGTCTCCTCAGCGTTTATTTCCTGACTGCCGGAGCCAATCGGCTTCCGCTGTTGCCTCCTCCGCCACCAATGCGGAGTGGCAATCTGTCACTGAGGCACTGGAGGACGCCACCCCGCTGGCCACCTTCCGCACACCAGCGTAATGGCTTCTGGCATCCCTAGAAAGATAAGTAATGGGACAGAAAAAGGGAGAGAGTGGAAGAAAGATCACAAGAGCAGGTTGGCAAAGGGTCAGTTAGTTTAGGATCCACTCTCACTTAATAACTGGACCCCTTCTCCCTCCCCTCTCCTGCCCACTGGCTTTCCCTCACCCCCTCCATGCCACCCTGTTTTGGCGTGGTCGCTTTGCGCGATACTTCAGTGAATAAATGAGTCGTTTTAATCCGACTGACAAGCTGGCATTGCCCAGCCCTGCCCTCCATCTGTACTGGAGGCCAGCTCAGCGGCAGGCCCTGGGCAGCTCCGCGTGCCAATCCAACACACTCACAGCTTATCCTGGCTTCAGTTTCAGGGACAGAAGGGTTAGACTGCCGTGCGGCTGCTGCCCTCCACGCCAAAGAGCTATTTATATAAGAAAGGGATTAACTGCCGCTATCTTTGATGGGCTGGAACAAAGGCTAAGAAAAAGGGGCTGGTTAATTATTCATTAATTACCAGTGTTCTGGTTGGGCTGAATATTTCTACTGGAAATATGTTGCATGACAGGAACTAAGTCGGACTTCTGGTTTCGTTTGAAGAATGCAAACGAGCTTTGAGAGATACATATCTGATAGTCTGATATTTATTTGTAGGTCATACCATAAATTATATAATGAGAAAAAAAAAACCAGTTTCTACGTGTGTATTTATCAGCATCAGCCTTCTCAGCGTACATGCTTGCTCACTTTGATTAAGGCCTCAGGCATCACACGTTCACCTCCTGATGAGGAAACTGCTGTGTGTCTTTGAGCAAACACTCTGTCTGCTTAATTATTCCCCTTAATGAACGACTCATTAACGAACCTCCCATTCAGCTACAGTGCGCTTTACACCTCCCCACATCCACACATTTGTTATTCAATATAAAAACATCAACTGTAACCGCGAGTGCATGGACCCTAGATACCAAACCCTGTGGTACTGCCTTGTCTGTAATCCAGTTCACTCACAGCGCTCTAGTTAAAGGAATACTCAAAGAGTGTTCGGCCTAATCTCAATCCAGCACATCTGTAACATGGGTGTGATCACCATGGACGACAATATGCTTCTCTATACTGGGAACAAAGCAGAAAACCTGTTTATTGCTGCCTTTTAAAAGAATTCTAAGGGCAGTTACTAAATTGTACATTTTCAAATATGCCATATTTGAAAACTATATAACACAAATTGAAAACTGCAACTTTTACACAGACAATAAAGATAATACAATGAAATGAGACATACGGGGAATTTTATCCAGCCATGAGCAATACATTAAACAGCAGTATGTGTTACTTACACTTTCCTAAAGGTTATGACATATCTCTGCACAATCAGGTGAAAAGTGTTCCTGTCTATGAAAAGCATTTTTACAGAAGAATTAATGAAAGGTTTCTACAGAAATATGTTTCATATAAACAATATTGGTCATACTGGACTGTTACTGCACTGAGACGCCAACAGCTGACCTTACATCTCCATTACATGTTACTTTTGAGTTAACTTTTTTTTTTACCTCCACTAACTTTGTTGGAGGAGTATATGTTTTTGCTTTTGTTTCTTTGAACAGATTTTGATGAAATTTTGAGTAAAGATGGGCCCTGGGCCAATGAAGAATTGATTAGATTTGGATGCCAATCCGTATATGTGGCTTGGCGGTGGTACGCGTTCTACCGAGTGCCGTTCTTGTTTGTTTTTCTTCTAGGTTTTGCATTACAAGGAAACATGTCGAAATTTATGGCTGCAGTAATCGCACACTGTACACCCTCCAGAAGTGGTAGATAGAAATTAGGTTGCAAAGCCCTGGATTGTTCTTTTAGAAGCTGGTAACTGGCTCTCTAATTGTCACTATTTATTCAGTATGTTGCCTTTTACAGGTTATTCTTTTAAAGGTCAAAAGTGAGTCAACTATATCGGCAAACAAGTCAAGACTAGGGGTTAATGATAATGGAGAAATTATTTGTTTGTTTATCTATCTATTTATTTATTTATACAATTATTTTGCTTAAGGGTTACCTTCATTGAGTGTATATTTAACATGTTAAATATAAATTTTATATTAATATAAAATATAAACACAGACATAGATAGATAGATAGATAGATAGATAGATAGATAGATAGATAGATAGATAGATAGATAGAGAGGGATGGATGGAGAGAGAGAGGGGGATGAATGAATGGATAGATAGAGAGAGAGCAAGACAGAGAGAGAGGGATGGATGGATGGATGGATGGATGGATGGATGGAGCAAGACAAGAGAGAGGGATGGATGGATGGATGGATGGATGATAGATAGATAGATAGATAGATAGATAGATAGATAGATAGATAGATAGATAGATAGATGGATGGATGGATGGATGAAGAGAGAGAGGGATGGATGAATGGATAAATAGAGAGCAAGACAGAGAAAGACGGACGGACGGACAGATAGATAGATAGATAGATAGATAGATAGATAGATAGATAGATAGATAGATAGATAGATGGATGAATGGATTAATATAGAGCAAGACAGAGAGAGATGGATGGAAGGCTGGATGGATGGATGGATGGAGAGAGAGGGGGACGGATGGACGGATGGACGGACAGACAGACAGATAGATAGATAGATAGATAGATAGATAGATAGATAGATAGATAGATAGATAGATAGATAGATAGAGAGGGATGGATGGAGAGAGAGGGGGGATGAATGAATGGATAGATAGAGAGACAGCAAGACAGAGAGAGAGGGATGGATGGATGGATGGATGGATGGATGGATGGATGGATGGAGAGAGAGAGCAAGACAAGAGAGAGGGATGGATGGATGGATGGATGGATGGATAGAAATAGAGAGAGATAGAGAGTGAGACATAGATAGATAGATAGATAGATAGATAGATAGATAGATAGATAGATAGATAGATAGATGAATGGATGAATGGATTAATAGAGAGCAAGACAGAGAGAGATGGATGGATGGATGGATGGATGGATGGATAAAGAGAGAGAGGGATGGATGAATGGATAAATAGAGAGCAAGACAGAGAGAGATGGATGGACGGATGGATGGATGGAGAGAGAGGGGGATGGATAGATAGATAGATAGATAGATAGATAGATAGATAGATAGATAGATAGATAGGGATGGATGGAGAGAGAGAGGGGGATGAATGAATGGATAGATAGAGAGAGAGCAAGACAGAGAGATGGATGGATGGATGGATGGATGGATGGAGCAAGACAAGAGAGAGGGATGGATAGATAGATAGATAGATAGATAGATAGATAGATAGATAGATAGATAGATAGATAGATGGATGGATGGATGGATGGATGGATGGATGGATGGATAAATAGAGAGCAAGACAGAGAAAGATGGATGGACAGACGGACGGACGGACAGACAGACAGACAGACAGACAGACAGACAGACAGACAGACAGATAGATAGATAGATAGATAGATAGATAGATAGATAGATAGATAGATGAAGACTACGAGGTATAGATGCATAGGTATATAGAGTGAGACAGAGAGAGAGGTATAGATGGATGGATAAAGAGTGAGAAAGGGATAGAGAGATAGATAGATTTTATTTTGAGGTTTGACTGAGAGATAAAAAAGCCTCACAGGATTTGACCAAGATCAGATCAGGGAGAGTCTGAGCCTAAGCTCTCTTATCCAGCGTATATATCTCAGACTAGCACTGATGCCTGATTTGCTCTGCTTCCATCAGAGGTTAATTCTGCACTGTCGTCCTTGGAACAGTGTAAGCATGCTGCAACATGGCATGGTGCTCTCGCTCCCATGGATCAGACGCACAGCAAGTGAGGGAGAGGAAGAGATACACTGGCAAACAGACGCATTAAACCCTGTGCTCCATTTCCTCTCTACTCTCCATGTGTCTCTGTGTTTGCTGGGCTCTGTATCTTCCCCTTGGCCGGGTGGCAACTTTTAAAGCACGGCCCAGGAGAATCTGAGTGAGTGGCCCATTAAGCTTTGGGTCTTTTGTCCTGTCCTGGAGAGGTGTGGAATCAGGTGAGAGCAATGCTGTGTAACTGAGACTCAGCTTTCTCTCAAGCGCAGAATCTTTCTGACCATTTGGGATTTTTTCATTTTTGGAGAAATATCTTAGCTTTTATGCAGTTCAAGGGACATGATATGCTGTACTGATGTACAGAGAACAACCTATAGGGATTCCATCCATTCCTGTCCCCATCCACAGGGCATGGAGGATCACTGATGCTGATCCTGGGAACATTGATCATGAGGTGGAAATACACACTGGATGGGATACCAATCCATCACAGGGCACCATTCACACACTCATTCACACACTCATTCACACTTAGGGAAATTTAGAGTCACCAGTCCACCTACCAGCATGTATTTGGAAGTAGGAATAAACTGGAGAAACCAGAGAAAACCTACAAAAGCACACAAAGCTCCAGCAGACAGGTCGTCAACTCTTTAGTATCCCAGATTGAACACATTCAATTGAATAAGAGAACGTGCTAATTTGAAATTACTATAAATGATACCGGTATGTAAGAAGGCACAATGCTGTACTTTCCATCTCTACAACCAATTGCACGATTGTACTGTGGTGGGCCAAATAAATGGGACGTATAACGTACGAGAATAAACCTTTAATGGAGCTCTTCAGGTTTACTGACGGCTTCCCTACAGAACAAGAAGATAATTTCTGTTTGATCGGCCCACAGTTGCTGGTTCCACCAACAACTCTTTTATCTGTCATCCCTTTAACAGAGAGCGCGGTATTTTACCATCTTTTAAGACAGTGTTTACTTAGCCTTACTGTACTTTAAGCTGAATAAGTGTCTTTTTTTCATTGTTGTTGTTCTTTTTAGAGCAACTTAACATCTCTCTCCCAAACGGCCATCAGTGGCACTTGTGCTCGGGGCCTGGATTAATAAATCAATCCTCTCTCTTTGAAATGAACTTACCAAAATGTCTCTTTTAATACAGCATCCAGCGAAGTCCCAGAAAATGAAAAGAACATCATTCGATTATTTAGGTTAGCGCCAGTCCTCGACAGCTGGTTAGCTCTGGAAGCCAAAAAGCAAAATGAATCACTGAGGTTTTCTTTTTTTTTAATTAAGTAGGTTAATATGCGAAAACGGTGTATAATGTTTTATTCAGCTTCAGTGCTGGGATGGGATGGGATGGGATGGTTATACAGGGACAGAATGTGTCGTGGAGGGCTGTGGGAGGCATACCGAATCTCCTGAGCCCCAGGACGTTCTCGAAACTAAGGACTCTGGTGATGCCCAGCTCTAATGCCATTGTGTATTAAACAAATGCTTTGTAATTGTGCGATCATTATTATTCATTACAAATAAATACTTAAGCATGGAAAGCTTAGCGATTTGCCGTGTTACACCATTATTTTGGTGACTGCCATTTTACATAAAGATTAATTCTGCTTTTTCAACACAGAAGGTTAGATATGCAGTAGATAGATATGGAAAGTGACAGAGAGAGAGAGAGAGAGAGAGAGATAAAGAGAGAGAGAGAGAGAAAAGCATAGTGAAAGGATCATCTGGCAGAACCTGTTACTGCATCTTGTGCTTTTATCACATAAATTTTGTGTCATTATACATGAAATTTTGTTTGTTTTCCACTTCAGTAATATGTGGATAATGTGCAAAGGTGCATATCACTATGTCATGACCTAAAATTGGACGTGAATTCAAGTCAATCATAATGGGACATATTCAGAGTTGGCCACTTAAGTCAGTGATTTAAGTCCACATGTTACTTAAATATCGTGAAATTTGTTTATATTTAGAGATAACCTAATCACCTGCTTAGATTTTCCTTCTTCGGTCCGTATTTTCTATCCCTCATATTTTCAGGCTTAAAGGCCAGTGAGTTGTGGTGCAGCGACACACTTGACTTAGGCATGCGCATTACCCAGCTCTGAATACACATACACTACCGTTCCAAAGTTTGGGGTCACTTTGAAATGTCCTTATTTTTGAAAGAAAAGCACTGTTCTTTTCAATGAAGATCACTTTAAACTAATCAGAAATCCACTCTATACATTGCTAATGTGGTAAATGACTATTCTAGCTGCAAATGTCTGGTTTTTGGTGCAATATCTCCATAGGTGTATAGAGGCCCATTTCCAGCAACTCTCACTCCAGTGTTCTAATGGTACAATGTGTTTGCTCATTGCCTCAGAAGGCTAATGGATGATTAGAAAACCCTTGTACAATCATGTTAGCACAGCTGAAAACAGTTTAGCTCTTTAGAGAAGCTATAAAACTGACCTTCCTTTGAGCAGATTGAGTTTCTGGAGCATCACATTTGTGGGGTCGATTAAATGCTCAAAATGGCCAGAAAAATGTCTTGACTATATTTTCTATTCATTTTACAACTTATGGTGGTAAATAAAAGTGTGACTTTTCATGGAAAACACAAAATTGTCTGGGTGACCCCAAACTTTTGAACGGTAGTGTATCTCTCCTGCATACGTAAATGGCCCATTCTATAATTCCGGGTGTATTTCAAGTGTTGACTCTGTTCGTCCCCATCAACTCTGTTATCGCTAAACTGGCCTGATCCGTTAGCAGAATCGGCGACAACAGAGTCGACATTCTCCACCGTTTTGTCTCTTAACTCCACACACTAACCTCAAACTAGCTACCACATGGCATGTATGAGAATAGGACTTTATGGATTTTAGTCATATTATTATTGTTTATAAAAAACGAGCGAGAGGTCTGCTCCAATATCACAATAATGGATTTGACGAATAATTAATCTACCATTGGTGTAAAACCCTCAACATTTTGTTCAAATTAATGACAAGAAACATAACATACCTCACTGCCTTTCTGAAGTTTCCCATCAGAGGAAGTGACATCACTCGGTGCAGGTGTCAGGCATATTATTATTAAAAGTCTTTGTGGATTTTATGCGGGTTTATAACAGAGTTGACAAGAACATTGGGACAGATTTAAAAAAAAATGATTACTGAAATTTCACATAATACAGAAAATAGACTTTCTATGCAACTGATTTTATAACAGTTAATAGAATAAGCCCTAAAAACCAGATTGTTAGACTGAATCACTTCATGTTTATTCGAGTTGAATGCATGAATCAGGAGTCGAAGACCGATAATGTAGGGGGAGGGGTGGGAGTCATTTAGTTAACGTTTTATGGATAAACTGGGTCTAAATGTACATCAAGCATTGCTATTAGTGAAAGTTTGCCATAATTTGCATTATTGTTCAAAACTGATTCAATAAAGATACCTTTTGTGGAACATAACATTTCTCAGAGATGCAAACTGTACCCCGAATTCTAGAATGACCCGAATATTGATGTAACTTTTGGACTTCAACTCTGAATATGGCCCGCTGTGAAAAATCTCAAATGTGAGAATTGACATGTGAAGTTTGTCTGACTTTTCTGTAAAAGATATGCTGGTCTCCTCCAGTGTATTTTTTGGAAGGTGATCCAGCTCGTTCTCCTGCCATCCAGGCCAGAACGTTATCTGGGAAAGGCCGGGTTGGCGCTGCTGCCCGTTGGCTGGCGCTGGAGCTGGAAGTCTGGCCAATGGACCGGGCTGTGGGTGCTGGGTTTGTGCTGATGAATTGCAGGCGCAATGCGCAGAGGCAGCCGTTGAGCAGAGCCAGCGAGCGGCCGTCAGGCTTCATCAACTCCTGCCTCTGTGAAGGGGGAAATCGCAGAGACAGGGCTGACAACTTAATTTAACACTGTACCGGAGTGAGACTGCACTCTGGATAATTGATAACAACACCACTGCGTGTGCGCACACGCAGACACACACAGAAACTTACCAAATGCTCAAGGGCCAGAACAGTAGATTGGGATATAAGGAAAGACGTACTGTACTGTCTTTATATGTAAACAGTGTGACGACTGTAACTCAGGTTGATCTCAAATATACAAAATGATGTTAGATATTATAATGTCCAAATCATGCTAATCATGCTAACATCCAACCACAGATTTGCAGTTACTCTGATGTAGGATCTCTGTTAACGTCCCAGCTAACATGCGACAGGTTACACTGTTTGGAAGATCAGAAGATGATGATGAATTTTCTACAATAGCAGCTTTGATAGTATTTCCAGCTGCAAATCAAACCCAGGTTTATTTTTAAAGTGCTAAGTAATTTGCGCTAGCACTGCTGGCGCAAATTGTTACTCTCACTCAGGATCTTTCTATTTTCTTCTTCTTCTCTAAATTTTTTTAGGATGGTATTTCTCCCTCAGTTTTCAACCAATCATCACCAAATTTCATATGAAAAATACCTCTGGGCTGAATTACGTTGCTATGACTTTTGGTGCTGATCCGGATCACTGATCCGGAATGATCCATGAAAAACAGGCTTTTGTCAATCACTTACAACTCTGTCAATTTTAATGATTTTTTTCAATCTGTTTATTTTATTTTATTTTACTTTATTTTATTCAGGACGGCAGGGCGCAACTTTTCCTCACTAAGCGTCATTCTCTATCTCTTACCATTCCAGATCTATAGGGTACCATGACCAGACGTCCCGGTTTGTAACAGCTGGTGCAAATTACTATGACTTTAGTCACAGTCTCTATCTAGTTTCTCAACACATTATCATTTCTTTAGGACTAACTTCGTAATACGTGGACTTTCATGGCAGATGCTTTCCAATATGGTGACATTTTCAGTGAGGAGACTTTTATTTAACGTTTTTGGAAAGAGTCTCCAGTGTCAGTGTCAGTGCTTTATAACAGTCAGAGATAAAGCTGTGATTTTAATGAAAACCTTCAGGAAAGAGAACTTTGTGCTTGCTGTTTAACTATAACATGACAAGCTGAATTTTTTTTCTCTTCAATAAATCATTTCAAGAGATGGACTTGCTGTTTATAGCTGCTATAACATAAGTGATAAGTGGATAAAAATAAGAGTAAAGAGGAGCAAAAGTTTGGAAAGTAATTCACTTCAGCAAGGTAAAAGTAACTCTGCTTTGCTTTGGGCTGCATAACACCACCCCGTCACTGATTATTTTCCTACAACAGCACAGCCCCATATGTTTTATTCCTAGACTGTAACATTCATGCAATTCATGAATTAAAAAAAAAAAACATTCACTTTAATAATGGTTTGCTTCACAATGATTTTAGAACATTGGATGCACATTATTCGCAAAAAACTCCATTGTAGAAAATGGAAATGTTAATGTTTCTATGAAAACTGTGAAAAAATACATAATATTATATGAGTCATTCTATAATTCGGGGTACATTTCACGTCTCCAAAATAAACCTTTTGTTATTTTCCAAAAAAGGAACCATTATTGAATCAGTTTTGAACAATAATGCAAATTATGACAAACTTTCACCAATAGCAATGCTTGATGTACATTTTAGACCCAATTTACCCATAAAATGTTAACTAAATGACTCCCACCCCACCCCTCCCCCGACATTATTGGCTGTCTTCGACTCCTGATTCATCCATTCAACTTGAATAAACAAGAAGTCATTCAGTCTAACAGTCTGTTTTTTGGGGGGCTTATTCTATTAACGGTTATAAAATTAGCTGCACAGAAAGTCTATTTTCTCTATTATGTGAAATTTCAGTTGTAAAAAATATATATTTTTAATCTGCTCCGATGTTCTTGTCAACTCTGTTAACTCTGTTATAAAACCGCATAAAATCCACAAAGACTTTGAATAATAATAATAATACGCATGACACCTGCACCGAGTGATGTCACTTCCTCTGGGGGGAAACTTCAGAAAGGCAGTGAGGTACGTTATGTTTCTTCTGTCATTAATTTGAACAAAATGTTGAGGATTTTACACCAACGGTAGATTAATTATTTGTCAACTCTGTTATTGTGATATTGGAGTGAATCTCTCACTCATTTTTAAAAACGATAACATGATAAAAATCGATGTTGCTGTTGTTGTTGTTGTTGTTTTTTTTTAAATACGTGCAATGTCGTAGCGAGTTTGAAGTCAGCATGTGGAGTTAAGACATAAAATGGTGAAAAGTGTCAACTCTGTTATCGTCAAGTCTGTTAATGGATTGCCCAGTTTAATGATCATTTTTTACATTTTTGAATAAATACTTAAAATCTTACAGGTTTAAAGTTTGAAAGTACTTGTAATGTTAAATTTGAAGTGTGTTCTGTGACAATAAAAAAAAGTTTAAGAGAAAACAATCATTCCAATTTTTTGCTTTCTTTCAACACGTGAAATGTCCCTGCAATTATAAAATGAGCCATTTGTCAAGAATTCAGGGTACATTTCGCGTCTCCGAGATACTGTCCTACGCATGCATATATATATATATATATATAAAATATGTGTGTGTGTGTGTGTGTGTGTGTATGCTACAACAATGTTTTAGGAAGATTTATATATTTATAAAGTTTTGAAATATTTAAATGAACAAGCAGAATGTTTTCTTTGCAGAAAATTACAAGTACTGAAGTACGGCCGCTATAGCTAATAGTAAGAGCTAGGCATGAAAGTAAATAAATAAGAATCGGACCTGATTGAATAAAATCCTTCCCTTTCCACATGTGATATGATGCGGTGGATGATCCCTGAAGTGATCCGCCTGAAATGATATGATCAGATTTGGCGTTGAGCGAAAGGGAGCGGTCCTGTTTCTCACCCATCAGAAAGTGCTGAGAAATAAATAAGAATCGGATGTGACAAAGTCCTCCAGAGTGTCAGGCAGCCATAATCCCCTTTTAATTTCCTTTTGGAGCCTGCGCCAGGGTTCTGGATAATGCCCCCTGCCCGTGATGGCGTTGTGGCCGTGATGGCAGTGCAGAGGCTGGGTGTGGGTGTGTGTATGGGGGTCTTTACTCAAATCCCGAGGAAGAGTATACAATAACCAGGCTAGGCCTTCACAGCCTTTACACGGCCTGCTTTCTGTTTGCCCAACACTCCAAAGGGATTTTCTGTTACACACACACACACACACACACACACACAAAAGCTGAAACACACTTCCATTGCTACACTCATCTTCATCCAGCCAAGGTAAAATTGCTCCATATAAAGCTATTTATATCTTAATTTATACAGGTTGGCTGGTGATGTATGGGTCAGCCAACCTCCGCCTCCCAATCCTCTTCAATCCCACAATGCCCAGAGTAATATCTCCTCTTGAACAGCAATTTATTTTCCTCCTGTAGTGGAGTTATTTAAAAGAAAAGGTCTCATCATTAAAATGTATGCTTTTGCAGCACGGCGAAAGCAAAGGGCAGCCAGCGAACGCAGCTTCATGTTATTGAAAGAAAGAGAGAGAGAGAAAGAGAGATGGGGAAGAGAGAGAAAAGAAGAAGAAGAGGGAAAAAAAAAGAAAAATTGGAAATAGAGCACATCTTTGTAACATATTTGCCCATAGGGTGGGTTCAGACTAACAAAATGGAGAAGGTTAAAGTTATCCCGTGAGATGAATGGATTTCTCTTGACATTTACTTGCAGAGAGGGTACAGTAAATCTCCAGCATGGCTTATTACTGTCACATTCGAGTCCGTGCACTCACAGATCACAATCGCAGGTGTGTTTTTTTTCCTCCTTTGCACCACATTATCCATAGATTGCAAATGAGAGCAGGATGATTGCATCCAGCAAAGGTTTTCTGTCATGTCCTGTCCTCGAAAAGAATGTGTCTCTGGCCACCTAAAGGGTTATTCCTGCATGAGCCTGCCTTTTTTTTGATCCTTTCCACCAGCTGAAGTAATTAAAGGGTTATTAGTAAACAGATACTCATGCTCACTTACTTGTGCCAACTGTTTCATGCCATCTGCTGCCTGTGCGCTTGATTTTGACATTGAGAAAATCAGGGATCAGGAGGAGCGCGCACGGTATCTGTTATAGGGGGAAAAATCACCGGCATTTCATAAGTGAGCATCCATTTTTCACTTGTGATAGCATGTGATGATGTGAAAATGTTTGAATATGCACTTTGATATTATTATATTATTATATTATTCCCTTAAATCAAATAAACACCTGGGACTGTGTGAACGTAATTAGATCGTCATATGTGAAAAAGAATGAATCACGTCACAGAATCACATGAAGCCTCATATCCTGCATGTGAAAAATTAACATGTTAACATTACACATGAAAATAAATGAAGCGAATCATATAAATGAACCACGTGTCAAAAAATCACGTGGAAATAAGTGAATCGTTTAAAGCGAGACGGCCTTTCGATTTCAGAAAATCGGTGATATTTAGTTCCCTCTGAAATGTGGTCATTGTGATATATCAGGGGTGGGCAATTATTTTTTCCATGGGGCCACATGAGAAACAGAAAATTTTGTGGAGGGCCGGACCAAAAGGCTGAACTAAATTCTGCATAATATTAATTGTATTTCTTTATATAAAGCAGTAAATAACATTTTTTTTACAAGCTGCTAAGACTGGTAAGAGTATGGAAAAAATGAGGTTGCCTTACAAAAAATGTCATTTATTCAATCAAATTTCCCAAAACAATGGTTAACAAAATGTGAACGTTTGTACCATTTTTTTTTCAGTCACATTCACCCCAAAACACAATAAAGACATCACAATATTGTCTTTCTACTCCAAATATCAAGCAAGATACATCATATTATAATAATGATGCTCACGTTTGTAGTCTAATCACCTCATTTGGTGTTTTTCAGTTTTTTATTTGTTCAGTGAGAGAAATCTAGTCTCTGTTGGTCTTTAACGAGTGCATCAAAGTCAGGTTGAATGTCTGAGGTGGAGATGCGAAGCACAGCTGACAGATGATCATCAGTGAGAGAGGATCTATACCTGGATTTGTTAAACTTCATCACTGAAAATGTCGATTCGGTGTAGGTATCAGATCTACAGATCGGCTCGGGCTCCGGCGCCTGCTGGTGACGTCACACTATGTGATTGGCTGGACTGTTTGAAGGATGACATACAAGTTTGTGGTTGGTCTGGACAAATTACGGAAGTAGTTATTGCGGGATTAGGTTTTGTGGGATTTCATGTCATGTTCATGTCGCGCGCATTGCGTTTTTGTTGAACACAGCTTCAAAATAAAAGCAATGCACATTCAGTCCATGCATGAGGTAAAATTAGAAAATACGTTTATTTTGTAATTTCTAATTAACCTTATGCGGGCCGGTCAGAATGAACCAAAGGGCCGGATGCGGCCCGCGGGCCGTAAAATGCCCAGGTCTGTGATATATGTTTATTTCTGTAATACCTCAAAAAAAAAAAAAGCAGTCCATTCTGTGGCTGGGAAGTTATTTAATTTGAGGGGATTAAAGCAAATAATGTGCATGAAACCGCTCGCTTTGCACAATCAAGCAGACAGAGGTAGTCCGTGTGTGTGTGTGCGCATGCGCAGGTTTACCTTTGAGCGTGCACTGACAGTTCCATCATTTTGTTGCTAAACGAACAGCTGATCACACCGAGGTGCTCGTTGAGCGCCGATATTTATTAGTTTGGTCCTGTGTTTCCTTTCCTTCGTATAACATAACATCTTTTCTTTTCGCTTTCTTTCTGTTACTGTAGTCAGTCTTTCACGTTTCATTCGCACACTCACATCCTCCATGTTTCTCTCCTGTTTCAAATTTGTGTCCCACAATGCCTTGTGCGAACAGGGAAAGGCCACTACGTGACGCATGACGTAATATCTTGAATTGGGTCATGGTGAAGCAGGAAAAAATAGCAGAGAATTTAGGGCCATGTGGCTCTAAATTCATTAATTGTTCTATTTAAAAAAACTAATAAAATTGTAAGTCTGTGATTCGAATTCAGTAGCTTTCAGTCCACTAAACAAACATAATTAAGTGTTGTGGAAAATTCGTTTTATGACCTACACTTGAAAAATCTTAAAGGCAGTCTAGCTTTAAAATCACATGGAAATAGATTAAATGTGTGGGAATAAAAATCACACATGGAAATAAATAAATCTTGTAAGAATTACATGTGAAAATAACTATACATGTACTACTACTATATAAATAAGTCCACTATGTGAAAATAAATTAATGATGTGCATAGAAATCACATGTGAAAATAAATGAGTCGTGTAAGTAAGGAATCATTTTTTGAAGAAAAAAAACCTGTGTGAACAAATCACTTGAAAGTAAATGAATTGTGTGTAAAATCATACGTCAGAATAAATGACTCATGAAAATCTCAAGTGAAAATAAGTCACTCGTAAGAATCACATTAATAACATCACATGTCAACTGACTCATGCTGAAATGTCATGTGAAAATAGATGAATCGTGTAAGAATCATTTGTGAAATAAATGAATAATGTGAACAAATCACACGAAAGGGAATGAATCGTGTGAAAATGTAATGTGGGGGAAAAAATCATGTGTAAGAATCATGTATAAAAATGAATGACTCATGTGTAAGAACCATGTGAAGGTAAATGAATCATGGGTGAAAGTCACGTGTGAAAAATGAATCATATATGAAAACAAATGATTTGTGGAAAGATTCGGATGGGAAAACATGAATCAAGTTAAAATCACATGAAATTAAATGAATCATGTGTCAAGAAGATCATGTAGAAATTAAAAAAACACTCTGTGTGTGTGTGTGTGTGTGTGTGTGTGTGTGTGTGTGTGTGTGTGTGTGTGTGTGTGTTTATATAAATGCAGATAGCTGTGCAAGTCTCTTTTCTGCATTTTTATCCACACAATAGTTCAATTCAATCTTTTATTATGCTTGTGACCAGCATTTTCTATCAGAACCTGTATCCTTTCTCTTCCCCTCCCTCGACAGTGCTCTCTCTCTCTCTCTCTCTCTCTCTCCAGCTATATCCTCCCCCTCTTTTTTCCCATTCATTTTATTTTCAGTAATATTGAGAGGATTAACCCCTCTGGCCTCTTGGTGGTTAGTGTTTCATTTTATTCTTATTAAAATCTTAAGAACCTTCTTTATTATTCCTGTATGATACTCCCTCAATAATCGAGATCTCTCTCACCCAGTGTGTTGCTGTGTGTTCGTGTGCATGCAAGCAGGTGTTTGCGTGTATCAGGAAGTGTGTGTGTGTGTGTGTGTGTGTGTGTGTAGAGTTCTTTGTGTGGATTTTTATAGTCTACAAAAACGTCTGAAGTAATAGCGATTATTATGAAGTGATAATAATTGACCAGATACATTTTCAATCCGCAGTGTAAGGTTGGTGCAGAAATGGTGCAGCCTCCTGTTATTCCCTCAGACATGTCAGCTTCCCACCTGCACCGTCTCTCACTCACTCAGGAAAGCTGTATGTATGCCAGCTTACAGCAGACTGCATTGATTTTTCTGATACTTTCAATGTGTGTACAGGAAGTAGATGATCTTCGCAAATGTTGTCACACCAAAGCTTGATGGATCACACTGTGATTTCTGCAGCTTCCATGTCTTGGGATGGTTTATACTGTATAGAAATGTTGAAGGAATGTGTTTGTGCAAACGAGCATGAGATGCTTCAAACGTCACTCAGTGGTAGGAATTGCCGAACATTTTATCACTCTGATGAAAATATTATCCGATTCCATATCGGGGCACTGCTAGAAATTTTGGGCCCTCTCTTTACGTTTCTGGTAACCCGACTTCTTCATGATGGTGCCAATCTACTGATGGTTCACCATCGATTCTGCTTCTACCGTGCGCAGCTAATGTTAGTGCTGGATTGGAAAGCAACAAACCTAACATGGTGTGATGCTCTGGCTCTGCCTAAACAAGACTGTACCATGTAATGAATAGTGAAATATAAATATAGACTATCTATTCTAATAAATTTGGAGAAAATGGAAAACCAAACCAGAAGGTTGTTGTATTTGCTCGTTTTAAGAGACAAAATTATATAAAAAAATTTTTTAATTAAATTAATTTACACATGGTAATAATATAAATATTATCCTCTGAGGGCCCTCTGTCAATGCTGGGCCCTTAGAATCGTCCTAACTTTTCCACATAGTCGGAATGATTAAAAAAACACGCAATCACCATCCAGTTTATTAGGAAGACCTGAACACAACATTCTTATAATTAATTATTCAATCAGCCAATTGTGTTGCAGCAGTAGTATGCATAGAATAATGCAGATACAGGCATCGGTTCATGTTGAGATCAAACTTCAGAATGAGTTTCATACACAGCAGGCTCTAGAGTTTATAACAACATGACGTGGAAAACAAAAAACATCCAACGTCGTAAGTTGTTTTGCTGAAGACGGCAGAAGAGAATGGCTTGACTGTTTTTCGAGCTAACAGGAATGCAAATAATCACTCTTTACAACCGTGGTGAGCAGAAAAGCATCTCAGAATGTGCAGTTTCTTTGTGAAAGAAATGCAGTCCTGTTTTAAACTTGTTCACGAGCACATAGAAATTTGTCTATATTCAGGTTTGAAATGAAAGATTAGAGTTGGATTAGTATGTAAAGTTTCAGTAAACATTTTATAGTTTATATATCTTTTACATATAGTAGTTTCTTTTCACATTTATTCATTATTTTCTCATTATTTATCAATTAGCTTGTATTCTTTTTCCTGTCTCTGAAACAGAGCAGGTGGAATTTAGGATTATTACTAAAACTCGGATTTGAACATGCACCGTAATTTCTATTAATTTATTTACACATGTGCATTTAACAATTACAGAGTAAAAAAGAAAAAAAATCCAGACTATACTGTAAGATTGCGTTACATGTCTTATAGTAAGATGGAAATTTGTCCAGTTTGCACTCTGTCCTATTATAGAAGCTCCAATTATATTTGTTTTCCATGACAAATTAATATATAATGATCAAACTTGCATAAAATCATTTTGTAATTTGCCTATAATCCAAAAATATTGACTAATCCAGCTCTTACAGAATTAAATAAAGTGTGCACGAGCTAGTGGATGCCACATCTAGCCCACACGAAGCCTTTCCCTCTCTTTCTGAGTGTCTGTAAGTAAGAGACAGTCAGGCAACTGATCTCCTCTGGCAAACAGAGACATAACCAAATCCCCCTCCTGCCACGGCACCGAGGTCGCAGCGTCAAAATGACTCTTTTTATTACAGTTCATAAACACCGACTCCCCTGGTGGCCCGCGGAAATTTCACATAAACTTTGATCAAACAGACGTTGGCCTCCCTGGTTTTAAGCACTTCTCTCTATGTGTGAAAATAGCCCATCTCAATCACCGGCAAGCAGAAGAGAGGGAAAAGCGAGCAAATAGCACAGCCGTCAATGTATCAAGTCATTATTGCCTGCGCACTGAGGGAATAGATTTCATATAAAAACATGAAGTCCTTCCTTCTTTTTAAAAGAAATAAATACAATCTCTGTATAAAATGGAACTGTGCCACACTGGTATACTTTGTGGCTAAAGTTAACGAGTTAGACTTGAGAGGAGAGATTAACTGTATGGAAAGTGATGAAAAATGCTCAGCAAGGCCTTTGCTCTGCTTATGGGCTTCATACAGACTGCCTGGTGGGTTCCTCACTCAGTCTATGGGAGCGTTACTTTACAATACAGCAACTATGTAGGATGTAATCGGTGAACAATCAATAATAACAAATGTGTGGCGGTCTTGGAAAACCCATTGGAATGTTACTGCAGCTAAATTCACAACAACCTAGAAGGGCACTTGGTAGAGTGCATACCTCCGCCAAGCCACATATTTGGATTTGCTTCAAAATCTAACCTGTTGTTCCTTGGCCCATGGCTCACCTTTCCACCAAATTTCATCAAAATCTGTTCACTACTTTTTGAGTTATGTTGGGAAAATGCAAAAACTCCTGGATTCGCATCCATATCCAGATTTGCATCAAACTCTAAATCAATTGTTTCTTGGCCCATGGCCCACCTTTCCTGCAAAGTTCATCAAATCTGTTCACTACTTTTTAAGTTTGTTAGGGTTTTGCTGGGATTCGAACCTGGTTCGTTGGTGTGATAATCCAGCAAACCCCCACTAGGCCACCAGGGGGATGACTCAAATGCAGAGGCGTGAGGCGGAAGTAGAAAAAGAATCAAAAGGTTTATTTAAACTATATACACTATATACAGGGCAAAACAAAAGACAAAAAAAAACCAGAGAGTATAATCCAAAAGAAAAGCAAAGTGCAAAAATACAAAAGCTAAGAAGATCAAAAAACACAGTACAAAGGAAACTGGAGATAAACATAACAGCACAAAGACTCCGTGACAAGAGGACTGAACTCAGGGGTATAAATAGACAAACTAATTAAGGACACAGGTGAAGATAATTAGGCAATTAACACAAACACAAAACACAGGAACAGTGGCGGCCTCTAGAGGCCAAAATAAACACGACATGAAAAGGAAATAACAGCGGCCTCTAGAGGCCAAAACAGTCCTAGTCCTAACAGGACCCCCCCCTCTAGGAGCGTCTCCTGACGTTCCCAGGGCGATCCGGATGGGCCGAATGGAAGTCCCGACATAGTTCTTTATCAAGGACATCCCGAGCAGGAACCCAGCAGCGCTCCTCAGGACCATAGCCCTCCCAGTCCACCAGATATTGCAACCCTCCGCGGACCCGGCGGGAGTCAAGCAGGCGATTCACAGTGAACACAGTCTGCCCCTGGAAGATGCGGGGGGGTGGGGGGTTCCTAGGGGCAGGGGCATACGTAGACGTCAGTACGGGCCGTAACAGGGAAACATGGAAAGTGGGGTTGATCCTCAGAGTCCGGGGCAACTGGAGCCGGTAGGAGACAGGGTTCACCCTGCGCACCACCTTGAAGGGGCCAATGTAGCGAGGAGCAAGCTTGCGGTTCTCCACCCGCAGTGGAAGGTCCTTAGTGGACAGCCAAACACGCTGCCCAGGGCGGAAAGCGTGTGCAGGTCTTCTATGGCGGTTGGCCTGAGTCTGGTTGGTTCTGGAGGTCTGTATGAGGGTCTTCCTGACCTTGCTCCAGGTCTTGCGACACCGTCTCACATATTGGTTGACCGAGGGCACCCCCGCGTCCTCCTCCTGGTCCGGGAACAGAGGTGGCTGGAACCCGAATTGGCACTGGAATGGCGACAGCTTGGTGGCCGATGACTGCAGGGTGTTGTGGGCGTACTCCGCCCATGGCAGCCAGGTGCTCCACGATGTCGGGTTATCCATAGCCAGGCCTCGCAGGGTGGTTTCCAGGTCCTGGTTGAGCCTCTCCGTCTGACCATTGGACTGTGGGTGAAACCCAGAGGAGAGGCTGGCAGTGGCTCCGATGACCTTGCAGAACCCGTGCCACACTCGGGAGGAGAACTGGGGCCCTCGGTCTGAGACGATGTCCTGTGGAAGACCAAAGACTCGGAAGACATGATTAAACAAAAGTTTTGCAGTTTCAAGAGCAGAGGGGAGTTTGCACAGTGGTATGAAGCGGCAGGCCTTGGAGAATCTGTCAACTAAGACCAAAATGACCGTGTTACCTTGTGACTCAGGGAGACCCGTGATAAAGTCGACTGCCACGTGGGACCAGGGACGCCGGGGAATGGTCAGAGGATGCAGGAGACCCTGGGGACGCTGTCGTGGGTTCTTGGTTCTGGTGCAAACCTCACAGGACAGGACAAATGACCTTACTTCCTGCTCCATGTTAGGCCACCAGAAGCGTCTTTTCAGGAAGTCCAGGGTCCTCCGAGCTCCCGGGTGGGCGGTGAGAGGGGAAGAGTGACCCCACTGGAGAACCTTGGCCCGGGCTTGATGTGGGACGTACAAGAGGCCTGGTGGCCCCGTCCCAGGACCGGGGTCCTGGCGTTGGGCTCGTCGGACAGCCTCCTCAATACCCCAGCGGACAGGGGCCACAATCCGGGACACAGGGATAATAGGCCCAACTTCATTCTCCCTGTTAGTGGCAGAGAACAGTCTGGACAGTGCGTCAGGTTTGGTGTTCTTGGAGCCGGGGCGGTATGAGAGGGTGAAGTCAAATCGACTGAAAAACAGGGCCCACCTAGCCTGTCGAGGGTTCAGTCTCTTGGCTTGCTGGAGGTACTCCAGGTTCTTGTGGTCAGTCCAAACCAGGAATGGATGTTGTGCTCCCTCCAGCCAGTGCCTCCACTCCTCAAGGGCCAGTTTGACCGCTAGCAGTTCTCGATCCCCCACATCGTACCGGGACTCAGCAGGACTCAGGCGGTGGGAGAAGTAAGCGCAGGGGTGCAGCTTTCCTTCCGAACGTTGAGAGAGCACCGCGCCGACACCACTGTCCGAGGCGTCCACCTCCACGATGAATGGTTGGGAGGTGTCCGGGAGAACCAGAATGGGTGCCGTGCAGAAGCGGTCCTTGAGGTCTTTGAACGCCTTTTCTGCCTGAGGAGACCAGCCATAAGATCCACCTGTCCCTTTGGTGAGGTCTGACATGGGTGCTGCCACAGAACTGAAGTTCCTGATGAACTTGCGGTAGAAGTTAGCGAATCCTAAGAACCGCTGAACCTCCTTAACGGACTTGGGAGTAGGCCAATCCCGGACGGCCAGGGTCTTGGCAGGGTCCATTTGGAGTTGGCCTGTCCGTACAATAAATCCCAGAAAGGAGACCTCGGGAACATGAAATTCGCATTTCTGGGCCTTGGCGAACAGATTGTTCTGTAGCAGCCTCTGGAGAACCTGGCGGACATGGTGGCGGTGCTCCTGCATGGTCTTGGAAAAGATAAGGATGTCATCGAGGTAGACAAAAACGTATAGGTTAATCATGTCCCTTAAGACGTCGTTGATTAGGGCCTGAAAAACAGCTGGTGCGTTGGTGAGTCCGAAGGGCATCACCTGGTATTCGTAGTGCCCAGACGGGGTGTTAAAGGCAGTCTTCCACTCGTCTCCCTGTCGGATACGGATGAGGTGGTATGCGTTCCGTAGGTCCAACTTGGTGAAGACGGTGGCGCCTTGGAGCAGGTCGAAAGCTGTGGACATCAGCGGAAGGGGATATCGGTTGCGCACAGTGATCTTATTCAGGCCCCTGTAATCAATACATGGTCGGAGCCCCCCATCCTTCTTGCCGACAAAGAAGAAGCCGGCTCCAGCAGGTGAAGTCGAGGGTCGAATAAACCCAGAGACCAGGGCATCTTTGAGGTATTCCTCCATGGCCTTGCGTTCTGGCTGAGAGAGTGAAAACAGTCTGCCACGAGGAGGGGTAGTCCCAGGGAGCAAGTCGATGGCACAGTCGTAGGCCCGGTGCGGAGGAAGAACGGCGGCCCTGCTCTTGCTGAATACCTCCTTGAGATCCCAGTACTCTGTGGGAACTTGAGATAACTCGGTGAGATCAGGGGGCTCGGCAGGAGACACAGGAGAGCTAGAGAGCAGACAAGAGGCATGGCATGCAGGGCCCCATTCCACAACCTGGCTTGTTACCCAGTCTATGCGAGGGTTGTGGCGAGTAAGCCAAGGAAGGCCTAGAATAACTGGGAACTCAGGTGAAGGAATCAGGTGCAGGGATATTTCTTCCTTGTGACCTTGAGACTGGAGGAAAACTGGAGAAGTAACTTGGGTGACTCTTCCATCACCTAACGCTTGGCCATCGAGGGCAGACACAGACAGTGGGACTTCAAGAGGTGCAGTCGGAATATTGATGCTTTGGGCGAAGTGAATATCCATAAAGTTCCCAGCCGCCCCTGAGTCTATCAAAGCTTGACAAGAGTGGACAGACTCACCCCAGGAGATGGAGACCGGGATGTAGATTCCTTGGCCAGGGAGTCCGGGAGAGAGGGTAGGCCCCGTCACAACCCTCCCTCGGCTGGACGGGGCGGTCCTTTTCCCAAGAGTTCGGGACATGATGCTCGGAAGTGACCAGGTTTGCCACAGTAGATGCAGCACTTGTCCCTCCTTCTGCGCTCCCTCTCAGATGCGGAGAGGCGAGTACGACCCACTTGCATGGGTTCTGGACAGTCACTGAAGGAGGTAGACGGTCTCCAGGTAGAGGTAGGGAGGCTGGGGGGGCTCAAGGCTTGGTGGCGTTCTCTCATCCTGTTGTCCAGACGAATAGCATGTGAGATGAGGGTTTCGAGGTCACTTGGGCATCCAATAGAGGCCAGACCGTCCTTGATGGGGTCAGACAGACCATGGTGGAAGGCTGACACCAGGGCAGTCTCGTTCCATCCACTTACTGCTGCGAGTGTTCGGAACGAGATGGCGTAATCTGCGACGCTTCCTCCTTGCCGGATGGACATGAGCTTTCGGGCTGCGTCGGTACTGATGTCTGCCTGATCGAAGACCCGAAGCATCTCTTCAGAAAACAGCTGGAAATCAAAGCACTCAGGTCCCTGTCTTTGCCAGATAGCAGTAGCCCAGGCTCGCGCCTTACCAGCTAATAAGGTGATCACAAAGGCAATCTTGCGGCGATCCGTAGTGTAGGTGGTAGGCTGAAGCTCAAAGGTGAGTTGACACTGGGTAAGGAACTCTCGGCACTCACTGTGCTTGCCGTCATACCTCTGTGGTGCAGGAAGGCTGGGTTCGCGAGGTGAAGAAGGCAGCATTGCAGGAGGCACTGGAGCAGGAGTGGGAGCTGGATCAGGAGCAGGAACTGGATCAGGAGATGCAGGCAGAGATGTCAGCTGTGCCAGGGTTTTCCCAATTTGCTGAAGCAGTTCCTCGTGGCGAGCGAGGGCCTCACGTTGGCTGGTGAGCGTACGTCCATGAGTGTCCATGGTTGCTCCGAAGCGTGTCAAAGCTGCCATAATTCCCTGAAGGTTGGCCGGGTAGACAGTTGAAGCAGCCTCTGCTGAGTCGGTCATGACGGAGTCTTTCTGTTAGGGTTTTGCTGGGATTCGAACCTGGTTCGTTGGTGTGATAATCCAGCAAACCCCCACTAGGCCACCAGGGGGATGACTCAAATGCAGAGGCGTGAGGCGGAAGTAGAAAAAGAATCAAAAGGTTTATTTAAACTATATACACTATATACAGGGCAAAACAAAAGACAAAAAAAAACCAAAGAGTATAATCCAAAAGAAAAGCAAAGTGCAAAAATACAAAAGCTAAGAAGATCAAAAAACACAGTACAAAGGAAACTGGAGATAAACATAACAGCACAAAGACTCCGTGACAAGAGGACTGAACTCAGGGGTATAAATAGACAAACTAATTAAGGACACAGGTGAAGATAATTAGGCAATTAACACAAACACAAAACACAGGAACAGTGGCGGCCTCTAGAGGCCAAAATAAACACGACATGAAAAGGAAATAACAGCGGCCTCTAGAGGCCAAAACAGTCCTAGTCCTAACAAAGTTACACTGGAAACAGGCAAAAAAAAAAAAATACTGGATCCGCATACATATCTGGGTGCTGGATCCACAAATATATCCAGATTTGCATCAAAATCTACTTTATTGTTCCTCGGCCCATGTCCCACCTTTCCACAAAATTTCATCAAAACCCGTTCACTACTTTTTGAGTTACATTGGGGACAAACAAAAAAATCCTGGATCTGCATACATATCTGGGTCCTGGATCCGCATCTGTATCTGGATTTACATCACAATCTAATCAATTGTTCCTTGGCCCATGGCCCACCTTTCCACCAAATTTCATAAAAATCCATTTGCTACATTTTGAGTTATGTTGGGATAAGGCAAAAAGTCCTGGATCTGCATACTTATCTGGGTCCTGGATCTGCATCCATATCCGGAGTTGCATCAAAATTTAATCAATTGTTCCTTGGCCCATGGCTCATCTTTCCTCCAAATTTCATCAAAATCTGTTCACTACTTTTTGAGTTATGTTGGAAACAGGCAAAAAATCCTGGCTCCACATACATATCTGGGTCCAGAGTCTGCATCCATATCCGGATTTGCCTCAAAATCTAATTAATAGTTCCTTGGCCCATGGCCCACCTTTCTTACCAAATTTCATCAAAATCCGTTCACTACTTTTTGTGTTACATTGGGAACAGGCAAAAATCCTGGATCTGCATACATATCAGGGTTCAGGTCCGCATCCATACTCGGATCTGCATCAAAATCTAATCAATTGTTTCTTGGCTCATGGCTCGTCTTTCCTCAAAATTTCATCAAAAATTGTTGACCAAAATAGAATTTTTCTGCTAATAATATACTTTGACGTCTCCACTACTTTGATATTTTTGTCTCCAGCAGTACTCTGGGTTGCAATTTACATTGCAATTTTAATTAGCTTGTTTCCATAGTAATTTTGGACTTTTATCCTGGACAAGCCAGATCTACAAGCCAGAATTGAGGAGAACTTTGAGGAGTTCTTCAGTATACTAGTATACTGAGGAAGAATGATGAAGAGTCATGTTAAGAATGATGAGCTTGGCACAAGAAACATCTGCATCAGTACTGATCTTGGACCTGCTGCTTATACTATGACCTACACAGCATACACACACTGTATGGTGAGTTAGTAAGTTCATGTGCATGCACATGCTCCTGGTCGAGTGGATATGTGGATGTGGTGAAGTTGTGGTTGACAGCTGTGAGAAGAGACATTGGAGACACTTTCTATGTCTTTATTGTTTAACAGTATCAGCAATTACTGAGGGTTTAATGCACATCAAACGTGTGTGTGTGTGAAAATGTGCTTCACACTCAAGTTTTCTTTTCAGTGATTTACAGATGTCTCCACAAAACAGTTGTCTCTACCATCCTGTCTCCATTCCTTGTTCATTATCCACCAGCTAGTATTCTCTTAAGTGGCTTAATGGAGAAGCCTCTTATCAGGCTCTTCACCGAACCAAAGTCTCAGTCCCTCTTAACAGGTCATGCACTCATTTCAAAAGAGGCTCATCATTAGCTTTGCACACGATACCTTAATGAAAAGGCAGTTATTTATTTATTTATTTTTTTATTTATTTTGCTATTTGGTTTCAGCTTAACTTGCAGGTTCATTTTGAAGATTTTTACCAGAGTGTTTTCCTGATTTCTGCTATTTTTGATGACATTTTTTTAAATGTCACATCGTAATCTTCAGTAGTAAGCAATATTGCATGCTAAAAAATATATTACACTGCAATTAAATATCACTTAGAAAAGGGTAGCGTAATCACAGCTAGTCCTGAATCAATATATCAATATACTGCTTTTAACAATAAAAATTGTCTCAAAGAAGATTTACAGAAACGCAGATGTTGATCTCGAGCAAAGCCAGAGGAGACAATAATAATTGTATTTGGATTATAAATCATTACACAGGTGTAGAAGAGTAAAAGTAAACAGCCCTTAGTGTGGTGAGCAGATTGTGAATAAGGATCCTGGGATGAGAGTCCATGAGATAGGCTTCATGATTGTTGGTTTTGTTCTTACATACAAATCTACAGTATCCAGGTGAGATTTTCAGGTAGTTTGCCCTTTAGTAACAGTTACACCTGAAACTACTTTTTGCATATGTATGTGTGTTATGGTTTGGGTTAGGGTTAGGTATTAACATTTAAAAAAAAATCACAAAGAAACTTTTTTGTGGTTATTTTGGTGATTTGAAGCCATTTAATGCAATGTTTTTTGTTTTCTTACGCACTCTCCTTCTACAAGAATGATACCCTCGTGAGATCTCATCAACAAATACGAAGGAGTGCTGTTACTAAAGTGCAGTTGTGTAGGATAGTATTGCAGTCAAGACCACCAAGACCAAGTCATGACCAAGACCAAAGTGTATCGAAACCAGGACAAAACCAAGACTTTGAGGGGTTGAGATCAAGTCAAGACCAAGTCCAAAACTTTTAGGGGTTGAGATCAAGGTCAAGACCAAGACCAAGGCAGGGCGAGACTGAGTTAAGACCAGGACCAGACCAGTGGGTGTGAATGGGTGGGGAGGGGTTACAGCCATTAACAGGAAGAAAATTTTCAATTTAGCAATGAGTCAAGTTATTGGTCACATTTGAAACAGGAAATTTTACATCCAATCACAGTAATGATATTATCAAATAAATCAAACAATACACAGGCAATTTAGTCATCCCTGCAGTTGTGGTCTTGACTGGTCTTGAAATAAAATCTCGAGTCCTTGATGTCTGAGACCGAGACAAGACCGAATAAAAATGTGGTCAATTCTGAGACCAGACCGAGACCTTCAAAAAGTGGTCTTGAGACCAGTTTCAAGTACTACAACACTTGTATGGGTTATGCTTAGGGTTATGGTTAGGTATTAACATAAAAAATTGCAAAGAAACTTTTTTGTGATTATTTTGGCAATTTGAAGCCATTTAATGCAATTTTTTAAATGCACTCTCCTTCTATAAGAACGATATCCTTATGAGATCTCGTCAACAAATATGGCGGAGTGCTGTTGCTAAAGTCCAGTTGTGTAGGATAGTATTGTAGTCAAGGCCACCTAAACCAAGACCAAGTCATGACCAAGACCAAAGTGTATCGAGACCAAGACAAGACCAAGACTCTGAGAGGCTGAGATCAAGTCAAGACCATGGCCAAGACTTTGAGGGGTTGAGATCAATTTAAGACCAAGATGAAGACTTTGAGGGGTTGAGATCAAGGGCAAGACTGAATCAAGACCAGCAGGGCCCTGTACTACGAACGGAGGTCAACCTACTCAGAAGTAACCCAGGGTTCCCCCGCTAAACCGGGGTTGACAAAACCTGGTTATCTTGTTTGGGATTAAACGGTACTACGACGCCAGTTATGAAGTTGATTTGTTGAACCTGTGTTAACCTAATCAGGGTTAATGCGCGTTCACGTTAAAGGGGAGGTTATCAGCGCAAATCACCACTGTTCACAATGGCACGGTCACCGTACTTCACGGAGGAAGAATGCGCTGTCATAATGCAAAGCTACAAGGAGTTCAAAACAACATTAAGAGCAAAATCTAACACAGCGGCTGCCAATGAGGAGCGGCAAGCATGTTGGCAACAAATTGCCGATCGGGTAAATGCGTAAGTACAGTCTCCCTTCTACATGTTCCAGAACAGAAGTATAGGATGAGAGGAAGCTTCATGATCAATCACAAGTCACAGAAAATGGTCCTTTGACGTGGCCCCAGTCATATATAGCTTGTTTAATGTCCGAAAAATCCTGAATAAAATTTGGTATGGTAAATTCATGGAGTAGCCTACTTAAGCTGATATGTGCAGAGTCACATGAATTAGGATGACTGACTGTTCAGTCCCTTTGACTAAGTTGGTGTATGACCTGTGAACATTTCAGAGGCAACAGCAGTGCCAAACGCACCTGGCAACAGGTGAAAATGAAATATAAAAACATCATTCATAATGGTGTGTGTGTGTGTGTGTGTGTGTGTGTGTGTGTGCGCGTGCAAGCAAGCATTCATTTGCCTTTTATTTATTCAAGTTTTATCTGTTTGCCTAATAGTTCAAATTGTTTTGTATATAGTTTATAATGTAGTTGTGTGATATTAATGATAATATTGTGGGAAAACTACTTTGCACGGACGTTCATTTAATTTATTCTATCATTTTGTTTGTTCTATTTTTGTGTATTTTATTTATTTATCTGTTTGTCTAGTTGTATCTATTTTTCTAATAATAATATATTTTTTGCATTAATAGTTTGTTTTTTCCTATTAAAATAATCTTGTGTTCTTGTTATAACTTTATCTATTTATCTGACTGTTTAGTTGTATCTATTTTTGTTACAATTTCAATATTTTTAATATAGAAAGTTTGTTTTTTTCTATTAAAATGTTCTTGTGTGATAACTAGTTCTTGTGTTATATTTATTGTAGTTGTATCTATTTTGTATCTCAGACTTAAATATTTTTGTAAAACAAGTGTTTTTCTATAAAATATTCTTGCGTTCTTGATAACTATGTTCTTGAGTGTTTTTTTTTTTTTTACAGAAAAGCCGTTCTGCATGGACATTCATTGAAGCCCTCATTGTTTTTTAATGGTTATTTATGAGCGTTTAGGGGTTACAATAATGTAAGTCTAGGTTGCTTTATATAAAAGGTATGTCCAGAAATATTGATGTCACTGTCTAAGCAGAGGGATCTGGCTTCTTTAGACGCTGTCTTCTTCTCATCTCATCTCATTATCTCTAGCCGCTTTATCCTTCTACAGGGTCGCAGGCAAGCTGGAGCCTATCCCAGCTGACTACGGGCGAAAGGCGGGGTACACCCTGGACAAGTCGCCAGGTCATCACAGGGCTGACACATAGACACAGACAACCATTCACACTCACATTCACACCTACGCTCAATTTAGAGTCACCAGTTAACCTAACCTGCATGTCTTTGGACTGTGGGGGAAACCGGAGCACCCGGAGGAAACCCACGCGGACACGGGGAGAACATGCAAACTCCACACAGAAAGGCCCTCGCCGGCCCTGGGGCTCGAACCCAGGACCTTCTTGCTGTGAGGCGACAGCGCTAACCACTACACCACCGTGCCGCCCACACTGTCTTCTTAAAACTGAATAAATATTTAAAAAGAGCCAAATGAGCCAGTCTTTTGAACGGCTCTTTTCAAAGAATGGATCACAAAGATGTGGATCCCATCAAAGAGCCATAAATCCCATCTCTAATCTGCGCTCCGATATCGCACGGGTCATCCAGGTACGCTGGCATTGTCTCTAGAGGAAATGTCGGTGGAGAGGTGGTGTTTAAAAAGGGTGTGGTTAATCGGAAACCTCGGGTTAACCAAGAACATAACCTGAGACGAGCAGGTTTGAGATGCAGTGTAAATTGCCATGGCAGCATACCTCGGTTTGAACATAGCCAACTTTCGTTGTATGGGTTAATCGGGAAGTTACGCTCATCTCATCTCATTATCTCTAGCCGCTTTATCCTGTTCTACAGGGTCGCAGGCAAGTTGGAGCCTATCCCAGCTGACTACGGGCGAAAGGTGGGGTACACCCTGGACAAGTCGCCAGGTCATCACAGGGCTGACACATAGACACAGACAACCAGTCACACTCACATTCACACCTACGCTCAATTTAGAGTCACCAGTTAACCTAACCTGCATGTCTTTGGACTGTGGGGGAAACCGGAGCACCCGGAGGAAACCCACGCGGACACGGGGAGAACATGCAAACTCCACACAGAAAGGCCCTCGCCGGCCCCGGGGCTCGAACCCGGACCTTCTTGCTGTGAGGCGACAGCGCTAACCACTACACCACCGTGCCGCCCAGAAGTTACGCTGCACGTGATCAAGTTACTCTCGAAGTTACCCTGGTAAGCCAGAAAACCCGCTTCGTAGTACAGGGCCCAGGACCAGACCAGTGAGTGTGAACAGGTGGGGAGGGGTTATGGCCATTAGCAGGAAGAAAATTTTCAAATTAGCAATGAGTTACGTTATTGGTCGCATTTGAAGCAAAATTGTTTACATCCAATCACAGTAACAATGTTAGCAAATAAATCAAACAATGTATAGGTAATTTAGTGAAATCCCTACAGTTGTGATCTTGACTGGTCTTGAAATAAAATCCCGAGTCCTTGATGTCTGAGACCAAGACAAGCCTGAGTAAAAATGTGGTCAATTCTGTGATGAGACCGAGACCTTCAAAAAGGGGTCTTGGAGGTGTCATGGCTCAGGTGGATAAGGCGCCATATATAAATCCAGGGACCCGGGTTCGATTCCGACCTGAGGTCATTTCCTGATCCCTCCCCGTCTCTCTCCTGCTCATTTCCTGTCTCTGTACTGTCCTATCCAATAAATGTGGAAAAAGCCCCCCCCCAAAAAAATCTAAAAAGTGGTCTTGAGACCAAAACTGGTCTCAGGTATGACAACACTAGTGTGGGTTAGGGTTAGGTACTAACATAAAAAAAAAATGAAGAAACATTTGTTGTGGTTATTTTGGCAATTTGAAGTTATTTAATGCAATTTTGTCATTCTCTCATGCACTCTCCTTATATAAAAATAATACCCTCATGAGAGCTCATCAACAAATATGGTACTAAAGTGTGGTTGTCCCAGATTTTCCACTGAAGCACACACATTTTGGGTATAAACTGTTTTGGGGAAGTGTAAATCTTTAGGGTGTTTTTGTGGAACCATGCACAGCAGCAGAAAGTGTGTCACAAGTGCAGAAAGCTCCAAGTAAAAGAAAAAGTATCAGGCCGGGCCGGAGGGTGTGAGGATCTGGCACCAGCATCTCATCAGTCAACAGGAGTGCACATACAGCTTGAGAGAGAGAGAGAACAGATTATTAGGTATGCTCTTATCCTACAGTGGTTCAGAAGGGTGTACACTGCGATCAGCGTGCAAGCACGGACTCAGCGACTCTGCTGTGTTTTGTTCTTGTACTTTTTACTGTTCTGTTTGTTTTGTTTTTGTTGAAGTTGCTGTTAGTGTTGCTTATTGAACAGTATATGTTGTTTTTTTTATCATAACTGCACCATTTTATACTTTTGCATTTTGATGTTATTTCTGGGGCGGCACGGTGGTGTAGTGGTTAGCACTGTCGCCTCACAGCAAGAAGGTCCTGGGTTCGAGCCCCGGAGCCGGCGAGGGCCTTTCTGTGCGGAGTTTGCATGTTCTCCCCGTGTCCGCGTGGGTTTCCTCCGGGTGCTCCGGTTTCCCCCACAGTCCAAAGACATGCAGGTTAGGTTAACTGGTGACTCTAAATTGACCGTAGGTGTGAATGTGAGTGTGACTGGTTGTCTGTGTCTATGTGTCAGCCCTGTGATGACCTGGCGACTTGTCCAGGGTGTACCCCGCCTTTCGCCCGTAGTCAGCTGGGATAGGCTCCAGCTTGCCTGCGACCCTGTAGAAGGATAAAGTGGCTACAGATAATGAGATGAGATGAGATGTTATTTCTTCTTGTGGTTCTGGTCATTGTTCCTGTTGTGTTTTGTTATTACTGTTGCCATGATAACTGTTTCTGTTGGTGTTGTTGTTGTTGTAAGTAATTATGGCTGTATTTTTGCTGTTTTTTTTTTTTTTTTTTTTTTACCTCCACCCAGTGCTTAATTTGTGAAGTGGGAGGTCCCAGGCCGGAACGCAGGAGGTGGGTGGGTCCGGCGACTCAAAAAAAAAAAAAAAGGCAGGGGGTGGTTTACTATAACTTTACACACACACGCCTATTGCATAACATGTATTGCAACAGCACCAGTTATCAAATCCTGGACAACAATGGACAACGCCCAGAATGTTGTCCAAACAGGCACTCAAGTTCACTCTCGCGCTCCACACATACGTTAAGGCAGGGGTCGGGAACCTTTTTGGCTGAGAGAGCCATGAAAGCCACATATTTTCAAATACATTTTCGTGAGAGTCATATATAAAAAGTGACGCTGAATACAACTAAAATGCATTTTTACGTATGACCAACAATTCGAGTGTAATATATTTTTTTTCATAATGAAGAGGCTCTTGACATGCCGTCTTCCTCCTGTCCCCCGCTGAATATTTTGACGCAAACGTAGCTTGGCGTGTTTCGAAGTGCCGCTTTATTTCATTGTTTCATCGATGCAATCTTGTCATTGTATATGCCTATTGGACACAAAGCAGAACCCTCTCACCCCACAAAGGCGAATTCCTCTGTCCATTCCTGTTGAAATGTACGGTAGCCTACCAGTCACCTTTTTTCCCTTTTCGCCATGTTCTTTGTCAAAACTTTTGACTTTTTCCCGCGGACTGGTACACTTGCAGCAGGTGCTGGTGCAGTGTCACTGTGTCCAACGTCGTCCATTTTAGGTCGTTTAGGATCCGGCTGTCCTGGGACTTTGAAAAATTTTAGTAAGCTTTCTTGTTTTTTGCCATTTGTTCCACAGCGCAAGCTAACGGCTACAAAAAACCCAGTGTTCTATTGAACGGAAGTATACACCCCATGTCCCCTCCCCCTCTTCCCCTTTCGCATAGATTTTGTGGATGTCATAGGAGAGAAATCAACAACAGATATCAAAATCAAAACCGAACACTAAACAAATTTTTATTTACTTATTTATTTAATTTATTGTTTGATTTTTTTTCCCTTTGTGATGGTCACAGAGGTGATCTGATCCATTTAAATAGCTGCCGGAACACAGAATGAAATGAAAATAGCTGCCGGATCCGACGACGGAGGTTCCGGATCTTGTTCCGTCATGTTCCGGCTCAAATTAAGCCCTGCCTCCACCAACCTTGTTGGAAGAGGTTATGTTTTCGTCTCTGTTTTTTTTTTTGTCTGTTCCTAATGTAACTCAAAAAATACTGAACAGATTTTGATGAAATTTGGTGTACCAAGTTTCAAGTGATTTTGATTTTGATACTGATCCAGATCAGGAATCAGATTTTGGATCCAGATCAATTTTTTGTTCTCAAGATAAATCAAAAACTCGTGGATGGATTTTGATGAAATTTGGTATATAGCTTTGTCCTAACCCAGCTTAGATAGAAATGGTTCATTTTTGGAAGTGATCCGTAACTTATTTTGGATCCTGAATCCAGAAAACTGTAATAGGATAAGTATTGGTTGGATTTCACTGTAAGTTGGTGAGTGGCTTTCTATTGAGACGAGAAGGAAAAATGTAAAGTTTGATGACGATCCAGATTTTTTTTTTAAAAATTGTTAATACATGTAAATATTGGTCCATGTATCATCAAACTCCTGTATAATCAGTATAAAACTGTATATTCAGTAGGCATATACATTAGGGTGCATCAGTTGCCCTCACTTTCATAAAATCTGATGCATTTTTGTTTGAGTGTTCCTTTTCACCAATAAAGACATCCTGTAAAATGTTTTGACCATATTCAAAAGTCTAATGGTGGCACCATGAGGTTCATTTTTTGCCAAAAAATGCTTATTTTATGTTTTCGCGTAAGGTTTGAATCACAATGTTGGACTCCATTTATTGATTTCTTGTGACCCAGAGATCATGTTAAGAACATTTGCATTTAATAGGAGCTAGCATATGCATAGGCGGCAAGCTTAAAACCAGGGTTATAACATTGATAGATAATGCTAGTGACACCCTAAAATAAACCTCCAAATATTTTTAGACATTCTAGACATACTGTCTACAGTATCTAAGATATTTGGTATACTCTATAAGGTGCCACAATGTTTCATGAAAAGTGATTGAAATTTTGTCATAAAAGTCATAAAATAGCAGCTTTTTCCATAACTTTGAGCTCCTGGTGCCACCATTAAACTTTTGAATTTTGTCAAAATATTTCACCCAGTGTTTTTTCTTACCAAAAGGAACATAAAAACAAAAATGCATCATGATCGGAGGAACTTTTCATTTTTAGGGGGCAACTGATGCACCCTAATATACATACACCGGTCAGCCATAGCATTAAAACCACTAAGAGGTGAAGTGAATAACATTGATTATCTCATTACAGTGGCACCTGTCAAGGGATGGGATATATTTGGCAGCAAGAAAAGAGAACAGTCAGTTCTTGAAGTTGATGTGTTGGAAGCAGGAAAAATGGGCAAGCATAAGTGAGCAACTTTGACAAGGGCCAAATTGTGATGGCGAGTTGACTGGGTCTGAGCATCTCCAAAATAGCACATCTTGTGGGGTGTTCCCGGTATGCAGTGGTCCGAGGAAGAACAACCGGTGAACCGGCAACAGGGTCATGAATGTTCAAGGCTCATTGATTCACATGGGGCATGAAGGCTAGCCCATATGGTCCAATCCTACAGAAGAGCTCCTGTAGCACAAACTGTTGAAAAAGTTAATGCTGACACATTTCTGTTTAAGCCAGCATTAACTTTTTCAGCAGTTTGTGCTACAGTGGGATTGGACCATATGGGCTAGCCTTCATGCCCCATGCGAATCAGTGAGCCTTTGACACCCATGATCTTGTCGCTGGTTCACTGGTTGCCCTTCGGATCCTTGGACCACTTTGTTCAGTTCTAACCACTGTATACCGGGAACACCCCACAAGATGTGCCATTTTGGAGATGCTCCGACCCAGTCATCTCGCCATCACAATTTGGCCCTTGTCAAAGTCGCTCCTTACGCGTGCCCATTTTTCTTGCTTCCAATGCATCCACTTCAAGAACTGACTGTTCTCTCTTCTTGCTGTATAATATATCCCACCCCTTGACAGGTGCCGCTGTAAAGAGATAATGTTATTCACTTCACCTCTCAGTGATTTTAATGTTATGGCTGATCAGTGTATATGGCTACACATCCCAGATTAGTAAACATCTGGATATTCTAATCAGGGCTTTGAACCGGTTCAAGGAACGAAAACCGGGAACTTTTTCTATTTCACATGGAACAGAAACGAAACCAGAAACTTTATTATTTTTTATGTTCCGGAACAGAAACGCTTGTTAAAAATAATGGTAACCGGTTAATACCGGTTTTTATTTCGTTCCTCAAAGTTTCTGTAGCCTACAAATAAGTCATTCTTCTCCTGCGCAAGTTTCTATGACCCGCTGGGGTTCACTTCCTGTGTGACGTTCGCTGATTGAATGGAGAGAGCGGGAAGGTGGACTACTATCATGTCTCCACATGATAATAAGTGAGTAAGTGCATTACTCAGTAAATGCATTACTGAGTGTCTGAGCAAAAAAGAGCCTGAACGTTGCAACCTCCCTATTGGCTGTTTGTAAAAATGTATCAGTTGTTGCCCTTCCCACGGGAATCATCGCGGGCTCGAGAGACGAGACCTGACGAGTTAGTTCGTTGGTAGCAGAACAAAATGTCTGGACACAAATCGGGTTTTCAGAAAAGGAAAGAAAATAAACGGAGGGTTGAAAATACAAAAAAGGAGGCAGAAAATGCAAAATGAGTTTTAAGGTAGGACAAATGGTTACTTTTCTGAGGCAGCCCGCCGTGGCTGCAGGCTTTCAGTTGTGTCATTGAATGGTTACTTTTCTGAGGCAGCCCGCCGTGGCTGCCTGCAGGCTTATTTATTATAGCCCATTTAGTTAAAATAGTTGATATAAAATGTTTATAGTTATAGTTATGTGATGGTTGTCCTGATTTAGACTGGTTTTTTTTTTTTTTTTTGGGGGGGGGGGGGGGGGGGGGGGGGGTTGCGCGATGTTGCACCCGGGTCCAGATTAGGGCAGAACCGGCCCTGGCTACATTTCAGGTGTAGTTTGTTTTATGTATGTATGTACTTGCATAGATGTGTACTTGGTCTTCCAATATGGCGCCTAACAAAATCTCGCGGCGCGGTGACGTCATGCGGTAGCCCTCTATAGGGCCTGACTAGCCTTTGGTAACACACTAAACGAATTATCTTTTCATTTTTGGCACTTTTTCTGTTTGTGTAGATGGGAAGACATACTGAGAATCCAAATTGCCAACATTTGAAATAATAATTGTTTTGAATTATTTCTTGTCTTATTTAATGAAGGTTGTAATAGAATTAGCCTACATTTGGCTTAAGCTGGATGAGACAGAGACATAATTTTATAGCCATTTGTTAAACAGCTGACAGGGAACGTAATTAACCATTCCGGGAACGAAATTTTTTTGTTCTAACCGGTTCGGGAACGTCTATTTAATGGTGGAACCCAAAACCGGAAACGTTAAAATTCCGTTTCTGTTCGGAACGAACCAATAGGAAAAAAATTCTGGTTCAAAGCCCTGATTCTAATATGTAGCTTGGCGGAGGTATAGACTCTACTGAGTGTCCTTCTAGTTTTTCTTGTTGTTGCTGTTATTAGGGTTGTTGTGGTTATTGTTGCTCTTGTTATTTCTGTTTTGTTGGTTTTTTTTGCATTTTTAAATTGGAAATGTAATTCATAATTGTTCAATGCTTTGTGAAAATAGATATCTACTTCATAGTAAAGTACCTAAGGGTATTTTTATGTTCGAGAAGGTTTTTTTTTTTTTATGAGATGTTCTTTGCCTGTATTTCACAGTGTGATACTGATTTGTGAATGCCATCCAGCATTTCTACATTAATGTAAAAACAGCTCTGGGAATATGCTGGTGTTTGTATTGCCCTTTCTGAGACAGATTCTCTTGCAGGTCTGGAGTCAGAATCTCAGTCTGTGCCTCTTTCATCTTTGCCTTTTTTCTTCCGGAGGTGTGTGAGGGGTTCTTGTTTCATGTCATGTCTTATGTTGGAGTCGGTGGGACTCCAAAGGAACTCTCACCTGTGTGAGCACAGCTCTGTGAACCTATCAACCTGCTGAGTGCTTTGTGCAGACAGGCGTGAAGCAGACTGCGCCCAAAGCACACGTCACACCCTGTTAGGAGATGCCTAACACGCTAAAGAGGTTAAACTGTTGCACTTGGCAAAGGCAATTTTATTGATAACTGTTTGAAGCCTATTTCTCCCCCCACCGCCATCTCTAGGCCTTATGTGGTATCAGGATTCTCTGTCTTTATTCCACTTGCCACTCTCAACAGACTTCAAATGCAGGAAGGCTCCTTTTCTGCCTGGATGCCGTGAGCGCACATCCTTCTCCTGTCGCTTGCCGCCTCAGCTAAAAAAAAAAAAACAGCACTCTGATCTGCCACACAGTCTTCTCGAAATCCTCACATCTCTCAGCTGTATGGAAATATTTATATTAGCACTTAGCTCTGATGGAGAAATGTGAATTACTGCATCGCAAGCTTTTATTTTTGCACTGCTGAAACTGCATATTGCAAGTGAGATTTTGTGCCTTGTGTTATGGTTCAGAATGAGGAGTACGGCGCGTTGTTGCTGTTACCTCCATCTGCTATCTCTTTGTTGACTGAGCCATGTTTCTTTCCTCTTATCATTCACTTCTCCAGCTGACTCTCTAACATCCCCTTGTTAGCCTCGTGTCCTCGCCCTGCCTGAGAATCACAGCTTAGTCTGACAACAGCTTGGTCAGCTATAAGGGTCCTCAGAGGCAGGAGGTTCAAGGTAAATCCCTGGGTATCAAGTGCCCACTTCTTCTCCACCTGTAGCTAATTAGGTGCTGCTTGACTCAACTTAGTACCATTAACTGTAGCTGTGCTCTAAGCACAAAAACGATTAACATCATTATCTGCAATTGGGATTGTGAGACACTGCTTAGGAAGAGCACCACATGCCACTCGAGAATTCCTTCCCAAACATCTATCCTCGTTTAAAATCCATGCAAGCCAACCTTCCCAGCCGACACTATAAGGACTCGACTAATCAATACTGCAGTCGAGGAATATCCTGCTGGTCACCATTTCCTGTTCAAGCAGCACAAACCTAACCATCCTGATCATTTTACTTCATACAGAGAACATTAATATTTGTCACAGCTAATTATTTCGCGAATTTAAGAAGCTTAGATTCCTCAGTAATGTTAGTTGAATATATTTTTACGCACGTATGAGTGCATACTCACATATTTAACAGTTATTCCATGAAATCGAGTCGTACATGAGCTGATAGCCAACGAGGCGCAAAGCACCGTGTTGGCTGTAAGCCATGTATGATGAGATTGAGTGGAATAACTGTTTTATTCTCTCCACATTCAATGGATTTTGAGAAACAGAGCATTTTTATTTTTATTTTTTGCAAATTCAGTCAATAAAATCTTTATACAAAATGTCCGACAAAATAATTTCCGCTTAGAATATAAACAAACAGGTGAAATTTGTGACAGGAGCAGTTTGTGAAAAATGCTATAATAATAATAATAATAATAATTCTTGAAAGGGCGGCACGGTGGTGTAGTGGTTAGTGCTGTCGCCTCACAGCAAGAAGGTCCGGGTTCGAGCCCCGTGGCCGGCGAGGGCCTTTCTGTGCGGAGTTTGCATGTTCTCCCCGTGTCCGCGTGGGTTTCCTCCGGGTGCTCCGGTTTCCCCCACAGTCCAAAGACATGCAGGTTAGGTTAACTGGTGACTCTAAATTGAGCGTAGGTGTGAATGTGAGTGTGAATGGTTGTCTGTGTCTATGTGTCAGCCCTGTGATGACCTGGCGACTTGTCCAGGGTGTACCCCGCCTTTCGCCCGTAGTCAGCTGGGATAGGCTCCAGCTTGCCTGTGACCCTGCACAGGATAAGCGGTTATGAATAATGGATGGATGGACTGTAAGGTGAGATTGTCTGAACTCAGTAGTCAATCAACTAAAATATACACTCACCGGCCACTTTATTAGGTACACCATGCTAGTAATGGGTTGGACCCCCTTTTGCCTTCAGAACTGCCTCAATTCTTCGTGGCATAGATTCAACAAGGTGCTGGAAGCATTCCTCAGAGAGTTTGGTCCATATTGACATGATGGCATCACACAGTTGGCGCAGATTTGTCGGCTGCACATCCATGATGCGAATCTCCCGTTCCACCACATCCCAAAGATGCTCTATTGGATTGAGATCTGGTGACTGTGGAGGCCATTTGAGTACAGTGAACTCATTGTCATGTTCAAGAAACCAGTCTGAGATGATTCCAGCTTTATGACATGGCGCATTATCCTGCTGAAAGTAGCCATCAGAAGTTGGGTACATTGTGGTCATAAAGGGATGGACATGGTCAGCAATAATACTCAGGTAGGCTGTGGCGTTGCAACGATGCTCAATTGGTACCAAGGGGCCCAAAGAGTGCCAAGAAAATATTCCCCACACCATTACACCACCACCACCAGCCTGAACCGTTGATACAAGGCAGGATGGATCCATGCTTTCATGTTGTTGACGCCAAATTCTGACCCTACCATTCGAATGTCGCAGCAGAAATCGAGACTCATCAGACCAGGCAACGTTTTTCCAATCTTCTATTGTCCAATTTCGATGAGCTTGTGCAAATTGTAGCCTCAGTTTCCTGTTCTTAGCTGAAAGGAGTGGCACCCGGCGTGGTCTTCTGCTGCTGTAGCCCATCTGCCTCAAAGTTCGACGTACTGTGCGTTCAGAGATGCTCTTCTGCCTACCTTGGTTGTAACGGGTGGTTATTTGAGTCACTGTTGCCTTTCTATCAGCTCGAACCAGTCTGGCCATTCTCCTCTGACCTCTGGCATCAACAAGGCATTTCCGCCCACAGAACTGCCGCTCACTGGATATTTTTTCTTTTTCGGACCATTCTCTGTAAACCCTAGAGATGGTTGTGCGTGAAAATCCCAGTAGATCAGCAGTTTCTGAAATACTCAGACCAGCCCTTCTGGCACCAACAACCATGCCACGTTCAAAGTCACTCAAATCACCTTTCTTCCCCATACTGATGCTCGGTTTGAACTGCAGGAGATTGTCTTGACCATGTCTACATGCCTAAATGCACTGGGTTGCCGCCATGTGATTGGCTGATTAGAAATTAAGTGTTAACGAGCAGTTGGACAGGTGTACCTAATAAAGTGGCCGGTGAGTGTAGCTTTATGTTATATTCATTGAGAGTAGTGGTGGGTTTACAGGAAAGAGGAAGGTGGGACTGTACATTTCCTTGCTTCTTATGAAAGTGATGGATGCCCCAACTTTCTGGTCATAACACTGCCCCCTATGGTTTGTTGTTTTGGATTGTGAAGTACAAATTCACCAGCTGACCAATTCTTACACATTGCACCTTTAAAGCATCAAGCCATGAAGTCAGGCTAGAACCTGAGAAGAGAAACTTGAAGAGATTACGAAGAGGATTGGTATTAGATAAATATCACCATCTACCTCTATATTTCCATCAGGCTTTGAACCACGGATTATATTAGCAATTTTGCACAAGACATTGCACAGTATATCTACCTCTATGTTTGCACATTGTTTGTTTGCCTCTTTTTTTAAAGACATTGCACAGTATATCTACCTCTATATTTGCACATTGCTTGTTTGCCTCTCCTTTTTTTAATGTTATCTTTTTTCACTCTACCTTTATATTTTGCATTCCATATGCACTTTATATTTTATATTTCATATTTTATATATATTTCTTTTTATATTGGTAAGCGTAGTTTGGTCGGGCAGTTGCAAAATAAGAATTTCATTACCCAATAATAAACCGCTGTGTCTGTTATTGTGTATATGACAAATAAAATCTTGAATCTTGAATCTTGAATAATGAGAATCAGTGTAAACTCACAGGTTTGATATCAGTATTGCATCAAAGATGGGGGAAATGTTGTTGCTGTATAATACAAATGGGGGGTTGTTGTTACTGTATATACAGTGCTGGCTACCACCAAAAGGAGAAACCTTGCAGAAATACTCATAGGAAGACAGTTACTCACCCTCAGACACTAGCTAAGAAGACCAACTGAATCAACCATGCATCGCTATGAGTTATACACAACAACGAAAGGCTGTAATAGGAGAGGAAGACTTCGACTAACCAACGTCAAAAACAGGCAAGAAATCACCGGCCTCAGTATAGATGAGATTTATTGTTGTGTGATGGACAGAGATGACTGGAGAAGCAGGGTAGTTGGGAGATTTGACCCACAAGCTCTGACTAAGAAGAAAGGAAGGAAGTATATAAAGTATAACTATAATATACAGTATATATACAGTATATAGTATGTTGCTTCAGTATGTGTTGAAAGTCCTTGTGCTGGCTCAAGTGAAACTCAAATCTACATTAGGATTATGATTTATATGAAGAGTTTGGTTCCAAAACACGATAAACGCCAAATTTGAAAAATTGAAACTCCTGCCACCAAACCATCAGCAATTATCATATCTTACTTGTACCATATTCAGTTTCGCCAAAGCATGGTATCTGCCATTGATTTACACACTGCAATACGGCCTTTCATTCCAAAATGAACAAACGCCATCACCGATTTTTCTCAAAACCAGACATATCCATTTGGCCAATCAGAGGCCGCCACTGGTGTGAAGTCTTCTAAGATGGCTGCGCCCATGAAGTAGGAAATCTCTTTGGCACTTCTCACATTTATTGGACAATTTCACATTGAATTATGAATAATTTTGATAAAATAATCAAAAAAAAATCTATAAAATAAAATAACCTGTCAAGAAAGAACACGGTTAAATGTACTTCAAATAGAAAGGGCTATGTAGCATTTTGGGGGAAAATGCCATGGCGTAGATATGTAGCAACTTGACAGAAAAATAATTACTTGGTTCAGTTAAAAGCTGTTAATTAGTTCTGGATTTCATTTTTGAAGTTTATTATCATTAAGGAGTTAGTCAATAAATTTTAAAACAGGATACAGTGGTTTTCCTTTTATCACTTCCCGTAATCAGAAAAAGTGATTCTTCTCGAAACAATGGAATTGGATATATAGTGTTTTGGAACCAAAACCAAACATCACAATGGGGGAAAGATGTGATTTTGACAGTGGCATAGTTGTTGGTTCCAGACAGGCTTGTGCTAGTATTTCTGAAACTGCTGATCTCTTTTTTTTTCCTCCACAAAACAGTCTCTAGAGTTTACAGAGAATGGTGTGGGAAAAAAACCCCAAAAAAACTCCAGTGAGTGACAGTTCTGTGGGAAGAAACATACATGGCCAAACTGGTTTGAATCAACAGAAAGACTACAGCAACTCAGACAACCACTCTTTACAACCGTGGTGAGCAGAAAAGCGTCTTAGAATACACAAAACATCAAACCTTGAGGTGGATAGGCTAATAGAGCACGTCCAAGAACAAGAATCGGAGGCTACAGCGGGCAAGTGGGCACAGGCTCAGTGAAACTGATCAGCCGAAGACTGGAAAAAGACCATGTGATCTATGATTTTATTGTTTACTCAATTCTGGAAAAAAAAAAAAAACTCCACACACACAGAGACCTCACTGACACATCTGGATCTCTAATCAGACATCTACAAATATGACCAAAGCAAAGAGAAAATGAAAACACCCAAAATAAAGTGATCAAGTAACATTTTGTGTTTTATATATATTTTTATACACACACACACACACACACACACACACACACACACACACACACACATAAATAAAAATGAAGGGTCCAGTATAATAAAAGAATCAGCTTTCCAGCTTTGTGTATCTTTTATTCCATCCATGTGTGTGTTTATGTACAGTACAAATGGTGGATCTTTGCTTGACCTTATAAAAGATTTATCCCCTGGAGCTGTGTACATGCTGTACGTAGTGTTCAGTGGTGAAATCTACATGCGCTGTATCCAAACAGCATAAGCAGCGACTCAGAACGCCGAGAGCAGCACGGTGCAATGAGTCTCTTCCCCATGGGCTTTCCTCAGGAATGCCAGCAGCAGCCTGAATAAAGGCAAGAAGAAATAAACCAACTTTACACCAAACATCTTCATCACACCGTCCATGATAGCAGTTCTCGTCCCGGGGAAATGGAACAGTAGCTTTCTTGCTTTTTCTCGGATGTTATAGTTGTGCAAATACATGAATTAGAAATGTAAGGCAAGAAAATGCCACTGAGTATAAGCTCAATTCTCGTGTCTGATATCCTTCTATCCAATCGGACTCCATCCACAGAGAACGGCGGCAGTTGATACTTCAGATTCTGCTGCAAACTCCCAGGAGTGTATATGCCTGCTTTTTCCTCCTCCTAATACAGCGCGTGGCCTGTCACACTGAAGCATGAAAACAAATAATAACCTGGTGTCCATCCCCTCCCTTTGCCCCTTGTGCCTTCACACACCCCATCACACACTCTTGCCTCGCTTCACACAGGCGAGCGTTAAAAA
Source organism: Neoarius graeffei (assembly GCF_027579695.1). Taxonomy (NCBI): domain Eukaryota; kingdom Metazoa; phylum Chordata; class Actinopteri; order Siluriformes; family Ariidae; genus Neoarius; species Neoarius graeffei. The sequence continues at coordinate 7,370,285 of NC_083580.1, forward strand.
TACATGTATAGCTCTCCTCATCCTTTATTCATTCTTACTCTCTCCTTTATGTTTATGAGGCTCTGGGGCTCCCAGGGTCCACGCCGTTGGCCCAGGGGGGGTTCAGAGAGGCTCCAGAAAGTTCCTGTTTTTCAAATCTAATTCACTATAAATGAGCCTCCAAAACATGGTGTGCTGCCCCACACACACACACACACACACACACACACACACACACACACACATACACATACATACATCCGTACTGGACACTGGGATCATTACAGCACAGCCTCCTGGATGGAGGTTAAGGTTAGACCAGAATACATGGTGAATTTTTTCCACTTATTTGTCTCAATATCTTACTTAATAACAATGAAAATGCATTTTTTTAAAAAAAATCAGGTTAATCAATATTATTTAGTAGAATTCATATTATATGTATATATCCCAGATCATAGTACACACTCTCAGAAAATAAAGTACATTATTATTATACATACAGGACACTTTTTTGATGGAATGACAATATATGTTCTATTCCCTTCTAGCAGGTTCCATTCATTTGGTTTGATAGCATGCAATATTGTTAGCATATCGCTTATCCTAGTACGTGCATTACGTCACTCTACCCAATGGAGAATGAGCACTGAATATGGTTTATGATGCTGCATGGTCATCAAGACAACATGATGTTACAGGTCAGAGACGTAAAACTTCCACGCTAGCGAGCGACTGGGACAATTTGTAAACAAACACGGCTGCCAGGTTTGCTTCATTAAATATGGAAGCTTTTGAGGGAATTGTGGAAGAGAAAGACGCATTGAACACCCAAAAGGAATGTGTATGTATAATAATAATAATAATAATAATAATAATAATAATAATAATAATAATATCGGCTGGCTTTTTTTCGTGGTATATGAGATAGATTTCATTCAGCTACTCATCTTCGACTCATTTAATATCATGTTAGCTGAATGGAATATATCTGATATACCACTCAACGCCAGAAAATAGTATTTAATTACTGCACCTTTAGCGGTACAACGGCTTGTCATTGGGGCAGTGCCCTCTACGGTACTTATTTGTACCCTTTATATGCTGCTTGGGATCATATATGTACCTTTTTGGCCCTAAAAAGGTACACATAGTTATCTTGAGGTCCAATAATGAGCCCTAGGGGGTACATTAGTGTGTAGATTTAGTGTAGATTGTACCTTAGGGGACAGAAATGGACTCCTACTATACCCCTATTTCTGACAGTGTAGTACAATAATAATAATAATAATAATAATAATAATAATAATAATAATAATAATAAGCACCACCATGTCCCAGCCAGTGGGGGTCAGTGCAGAGTATGGGGGGGGGGACACATACACACTGCTTTATCCCTTGTCTTGGCCCTTGTGATGGTCATCTGTGTGTGTGTGTGTGTGTGTGTGTGTGTGTGTGTGTGTGTGTGTGTGTGTGTGTGTGTGTGTGTGTGTGTGTGTGTGTGTGTTTTGTGAGACGTGGACACAGGCTGTGTCTTCTCTTCTCTGTGAATATTCCCAGAGGGATGTACCTTCTACTTATCCATGTTAGCATGCCGTCTGCTTGTGTGTGTGTGTGTGTGGGGGGGGGCCTCCCACATCCCACATCCCACATCCCACACATATTGATTAGATAATCACCCTGTCACCTATTACACATATCTTTTACATGCTCCCTGCTGAGAGAGACATGAGCGATATGGCTGACCAGAGGAAATCTTCATACCGATTCCTTTCATGTCCACCACTGAGCTTTGCGCTTTGTGTCCATACTCCCACTGTTCTCTCACGCTCAAGCTCACTCTCACTCGATCTCTTTCCTCTTTCCTCTCTAAGGACCAAGAGAGGAACAGTTTCATTATTTGCTGAGATTGGAATGTCAGTCCCTCTGCCCCTGACTCCTGAAGTTTGGGATGGATGCTTTGGTTTTTATTGTAGATATGATTACCAGGGTTATCTCCTATCCCCTACCTACCACTGAGGGTTTTATACACTTCCTTCAGGCATGGACCAAGATTTAAGATCTAGAACAGTGCGATGGAGGGCGGCACGGTGGTATAGTGGTTAGCACTGTTGCCTCACAGCAAGAAGGTCCTGGGTTCGAGCCCAGCAGCCAACGAGGGCTTTTCTGTGTGGAGTTTGCATGTTCGTGGGTTTCCTCACCCAAAGACATGCTAATGGATAATTGGTGGCGCTAAATTGACCATAGGTGTGAATGTGAGTGTGAGTTGTTTGTCTCTGTGTGTCAGTCCTGCGATGACCTGACGACTTGTCCAGGGTGTACCCCACCTCTCGCCCATAGTCAGCTGGGATAGGCTCCAGCTTGCCTGCGACCCTGTACAGGATAAGCGGTTACAGATAATGGACAGACGGACGGACAGACTGATGGATGGATGGACAGTGAAATGGGAACTACTTACCATCACTTTCCATTGTTCTGCTCCTCTGCTCGGCTCACTAAACACATCCAGATCTTTGTGATTCTGTTGATTGCTTCTCCTGTGTAGGCTGGTTACCTCTTCATTTTCAAATTGAACTCTCTTCTTTTTCTTCTTCTTCATGTAAATGTGTGTTGGCGAGAGAGCAACAGAGAGAGAGAGAGAGAGAGAGAGAGAGGACGATGGAATTGGCATGCTGTTGCCGTCCCAGCAACCTTGTCCCGGGGTCACAGGGGTCATGACACTTCAGCGGGCGTCCCTGACTCTGCTGCCCAGTCTCTGACCCAGTAATCCATGCCTGCTTTGGATACAACGGATAATAGAAAGCTGTATGTTTATAATAATGTCACAACGAGGACACATTATTATTATTATTATTATTATTATTATTATTATTATTATTATTATTAAAAGAAATTTAGATGAGAGAAAAAATACAGTAGTTGGTTACTAAACTTACTGTTTAACATAAGCTTTCCTGTACATAATATGGCACGGATAATATTGTCCTTTACAACCTTTTTGCACAATGAACTGTACATTATTAAAAAAAAAACCCTACATTTCTATTTGCCTCTATAGAGAAGGCTTTATTAGTGGATAAAGTCTCAGGAGAGAGAAAACAGACGCCTCCATAACAATGCAAATTGGACTTTGATCGACTCTTTAATTCCATCCGACTGCTGTTTTGTTGGTCTTTTTTTTTTATTTATTCTGAGTCAATGAGCTTTAATGAGAGCCCCTGATCCTGCGCCTCTATGCGCCGCGTGGTCGCGTTTGGTGTTTTGCCGGGAGCTTAGCGATGCTCTGGCCGCACTTCATTAACCCTGAGCCGGCCGCAATCCGCCCTGAGAGCCGCGGGGATTTACTGCCGTCCTTTCACATGCAAAAGAACAATCTCAGAGCCTTTTAACAAGAGCGGAGAGCGACTTTTCTCCGCAATCAGCTGTGCACTTCGCAAGAATAACCTCTTTTCATTAATGCTGAGGAGGTCTTTGCCATTCCTGGGAAGGAGCACTGATCCGTGTGATTGTGATTGTGATTATATTCCAAATTTGTTTGAGCAACCGGCTTGTTTTTTAGGGTACACATTTACAGATTCTACAAAAATCCATCTTCAAATCACCTCTAGATATACATATGTATTTTTACCTTTTATAATATCTGCTTGGATTGACATCTACATCTGTATCTACATACCGTACAGTATGGTGCAAACATCTTTATAGGCACATGCAAGAAAAAAACTCTATAGAGCAAAGATGCCTTCAGAAATAATGAAATTAAATGTTTTTACATTTTACAAAAATACTATAAAGAGCAGTGAGCAGTAATAAATTAAACAAAGTCAATATTTGGTCTGAGACTATTCTTTGCTTTAAAAAAAAAAAAAGTCTGAGGTCCAGTGAGTGCAGTTTGATAAGGAAATGAGCTGTAGGTTTTACAGAACCAGCCACAGTTCTTCTGGACACTTTGACTGTCACACTCGCTTCTACATTTTACCCCCAAACCCAGCAGCCTTCATTATGTTTTCTTTTTTAATCTGAAAAGTGCTCTCTTCTGGAATATGCTACTCAGACATTTACAAACATTTTTTTTCTGTAACATTTAATTTTGTGCTGGAAAAAACAACAACAACAAACGTTTGGAACTCTAAAATGTTTTTGTAATGTTTTGACTCAATAATGTAGAAGTCATAAAATAGAAATATATACCGAAGTTTGTATGAAAAAAAATAGAGGGGCTAAGACTTTTGCACAATACTGTATATTAGGTGGTTAAACAATAATGCATTCACACTTCTTATTCAAAAACTGTGAGACAAGACTTTTATTGTTTTGTCGTTGATGTGTCTACTTGCATTCCTCTTTCTGAGAGCGGTACGTACTTTTAATTTTACGTGAAAAACAAAATGGAAGAAATTGGAATGAAAACATCCACTGTAAAACCCGATAAGGTCACTGAGCTCAAAAATTTTATTGAAACCGATTACGTAAAAATTTTTGAGGTAAGTAACTTAAATTTTTTAAGGTAACATTTCTTAAAAATTACACTATAGTTACACTTAATTGTAATTTTTAAGAAATCTTACCTTAAAAAAAAATTAAGTTACCTCAAAAATTTTTACGTAATCGGTTTCAATAAAATTTTTGAGCTCAGTGACCTTATCGGGTTTTACAGTGTCCTGGAAGATCTTTTGATGGTTCTTTGGGGTGTCGTACTGCTGGAACCCTTTATAATATCTCCAGGAACCTTATTGCAAACATTTAAAAACATTATAGAGTCGCTGAAGTCCAGAAAGGTGATAAATTTTTTGTCTTGTTCCCACAAGATAATAACTGTGCATACAAGCTAAAAAACAAACAAACAAAACAACTAAAAAAAAACCTTTCAGACTTTTAGCAATTAGTAATGTCTTAAGAGTGACGCTTATTTTAAAAAAATAAACTAAATGTTTTCAAACTATCACTAACTGGCCATTGTTATGTTTCTAACAATATCACCGTACAGACAGATTATATTAATTGTAACCCAAAACTTGTTTAAAAAAAAAGAGTTTCAGTTCTCAGTAGCATCCTAAATGGCCAAAACAGATGTTAGCAGACCGCTAGCTGATCACTAGGCTAGTTTATTAATGCTAATGCTACCTTCATGTGCGGTCTACATTATCATATATTGGTTCCTACCTTCAAAGTTGCACATACACACTTCTGAAATAATTTTGCATCAGGTTTAGATTGGGTACAGACCTCAAGCTGACGCTGGGCCACCGGCGCTGACAGACTTTCAGCCACCTTTAATCCATCCTGCCAATGTTGGCGCAAATTCGATTGGGTTGTTGCCAACATAGCCTTTGGGCCAATATCAGTTTGATACCTGGGTAGAAACTTATTTGACTAAGCATTTTTACTAATCTTACTTTTAGTGGTTATTGATGAGGTGATGAATATTGCGAAACAGTATATTTGAAAATGTTATAGGCTACAGTATTTGCTATGTAGCAATAGCAACATTAGCAATAACAATATGTCCAATTCCAACTCCAATATGACTCTCTGTTTGGAGTAAAATTATAGCATTGTTGAAAATCTTGAGTTTTACATTTTTACAGAGGGAATGGACAGAAAATAAAATGGAAAAATCTAACACACACACACACACACACACACACACACACACACACACACACACACACACACACACACAAACCCCCAGATAGCTAACTAGCTAACATGCAGTGAATGTAAACGATTCCTTGTTGTGACTTGTGATGTGATAAATACAGGGAGCACTTGAAAGCAGCATAATTTAGCACTGTGGGATTGATTTCCTGCTAAATAAAGCGCTCTGACATGTGCGATACGAGACAAACCACGTTATCGACTTTCAATTAAAAGCCATTACAGACTTTTGTCTCATCGTTAATGTCCCATTCAGAGAGTGAACTCCCCCTAAAACACACTCCTGTAGAGAGTGATCTTTGGCCCGGTTTAAAGCGAGTCCAGGCTGCCGCTCAGCAGATGTCCCGTCGGCCGGTGACCAGCTGTTGGAGTCGGTTGGCAAAGGAGCAGACAACCGACACACTCTCTGAAGGGAAAAAAAGAAAGGTGGGGGTGGAAACAATCCATTTTCCAAATGGGATCATTTAGGGCACTTAAACAATTACACACTTTGGTGAACATTAATATTTCACGTATCACATATTGTTTATGGACACGCTGAATGAAAACACTGTGGAAGCTCTTTTCCTCCACTTGAAAAAAAAAAAAAAACGAAGTGAAGTCACATAGTAGCCCAGGACATAATAATGAGTTTGTATTTCATCATTATGAAATAGTGTGTCATAATTATGACTTATGACCTGTTAGCTCACATAGTCAACATTTTCTCAAAATTATGACTTAATATCTCATTATTTTTATGAGATAGTCATTATTACCTAAGTAACTTAAGTCATAATTATGAGGTAGTAGGCTAAGTTATAATTATGAAAAGATTATCTCAGCATTATGAGATATTGTCATTATTATGAGGAATTTAATCATAACTATGAAATACATCATAATTATGAGACAGTATGTCATAATTATGACTTATGTCCTACTGTCACAATGAGAACATTTTTCAAAATTAGGACTTAATATCTCATTATTATGAGATAGTCATTATTACTTAAGATAACTTAATTATCTTAGTACACTAAATTATAATTATGGGATTATCTCAGAATTATGAGATAGCAAGTCATTATTATGAGAACTAAAACCATAACTATGAGATAATTATGCGATACTTATGAGATAGTAGGCTGAAGTCATAATTATAAAAAAATTATTTCTGTATTATGAGATAGTAAGTCATTATTATGAGATCTTTAATCGTAATTATGAGATATGTCACAAAAAATGAGATACTAGGCCTAAGTCATAATTATGAAAAGATTATCTCAGAATTATGAGATAGTAAGTCATTATTATAAGATCTAAAACCATAACTATGAGATATGTCACAAAAATGAGATAGTACACTAAGCTATAATTATGGGAAGATTATCTCAGTATTATGAGATAGTAAGTCACTATTATGAGAACTTAAGCCATAACTATGAGATGATTATGAGATAGTAGACCTGAGTCATAATTATGCAAAGATTATCTCAACATTATGAGATAGTTAGCCATTATTATGAGATCTTAAATCACAACTATTACAATTAATGAAACAGTAGGCCTAAGTCATAATTATGAAAAGATTATCTCATTATTATTATGAGATAAGTCACTATTGTGAGAACTTAAGCCATGACTATGAGATAATTATGAGATACTAGACCTAAGTCATAATTATGAAAAGATCATCTCAGCATTATGATATAGTTAGCCATTATTATGAGAACTAAAGCCATAACTATGAGATAATTGTGAGATAATTATAAGATAGTAGACCCAAGTCATAATTATGCAAAGATTATCTCAGCATTATGACATAGTAAGTCATTATTATGAAAACTTAAGCCATAACTATGAGATACGTCACAAAAATGAGATATTACACTAAGTCGTAATAATGATAAAATCATCTGACTGTTATGAGATATGAAGTCATTTTTTTAACGAGTAAAAACGACGCTTGTCACAATAGGCAACGTGTGTGTGTGTGTGTGTGTGTGTGTGTGTGTGTGTGTGTGTGTGTGTGTGTGTGTGTGTGTGTGTGTGTGTGTGTGTGTGTGTACTCCATTTGCCTAATTCTTTACAGGATTCACACGTTTTTTTTTTGTTTGTTTTTTTTTAGTTTTTTTAAATATATATATTCAACACATCACTCACATGTAGGTTTATTTTCACGTGATTCATTTATTTTCACGTCAGCCTGTACAGTATTTCCCCATTTAGACTACCGAAGATTTTTTATTTACACGTGAATTGTATTTTTTTTTGCATTATTTTTTTTATTTTCACATTTAGGGCACGTGCTTTCATGAATCTATATCCCGCATATGAGCCGAGATTGTTCCCATGATGTCACGTGGTTAAATGAGCTCACATTTGCAATATCAGGTTTTGTCACACGTGATCACACTTGATCACGTGATTACGTGTGATATACATGATTTTTTTTTCCTTTGCAACTTTGTCGCAATAGGCAGTGTGTGTGTGTGTGTGTGTGTGTGTGTGTGTGTGTGTGTGTGTGTGTGTGTGTGTGTGTGTGTGTGTGTCCACCCCATATACCCTATTGTGAATGCCAGTTTGTAATCCATTTCCCTTTTTTTTTCCATGCACAGTGTGGATCATCTCTCCATTCCCCCTCACACTGTGCTATTCCCGGCGTGTGATTAAAGTGATATTTGTGCTGTAATCTATTAATAAGAGAAGGTCTAAGGCAGAATTAAGTTTCTCGGCTTGAGTTTGGATGTGTAAAGCCTCTGCAGGCGTCTCTGAAAGGTTAAAGTTTCCTCCGACTGAGACGCTCTTATTAACCTTTTTTTGGAGGAGGTTTGACAAATTAAATCCACGATGCTAACCAAATAGTGCAGGCTGTGAGCAAAGTGTCTGACAGTCGTGTTTAAATTTATCCACACACATTTTTTTTTCACTAATAGATTTTTCCCAAGTGTAATTTCGTGATATGACTTGCATCGAATATTGTGTGTGTGTGTGTGTGTGTGTGTGTGTGTGTGTGTGTGTGTGTGTGTGTGTGTGTGTGTGTTATTGTTGGGAAAGAAATCAGAAAACTGACAACGACAACTGACAATCCTGTTGGTTGTTTCTTACTGGGGAAAAAAATCCATAAAATATTATAAAATCCAATGAAATTCTTAAAGTTGTTTATTTTAAAAAGATAATCCTTCCTCTTTTTTATAGAATAACCTATAAAGTAATTTTAGTCTATTTCTCCTGATCCGACTTTTCACTTTTTTTTATTTAATCTAATTTCATTGAATGATGAATTTATTTTAAGTAATTTTTCAATGATGTCATGCCCATAACAATAACAGCTATTTAAAATATTTGAGATCCAGGAATATAAGCTCAAGATGCATTGAGAATAGCTGTCAAATTTGTCTGCATGGGAGATCAGCCAATTAATTAAGAGCAATCATAACTGCAGGATCATCCAATTAATTAAGAAATCATTCAATTAATTAAGATAGATCAAGTGTGATTTCAGGGCTAAACAGGAAGACTGTCCTGGAGTTTGATTTTGTTCAAAATACAGAACAAGTCAGAAAATTAAATCAGCAAAATGTCCTGCTGAATGAGCGATTAAAGCAATTCAAGTTCAAATGAATGAAAAAAAATTGTGTGTGTGTGTGTGTGTGTGTGTGTGTGTGTGTGTGTGTGTGTGTGTGTGTGTGTGTGTGTGTGTGTGTGTGTGTGTGTGTTGTGAGTGCTAATTAAATAATGTAGGATTTAATCAGACACGTCAAGGTAAAGGTTTGTTCACTTCCCACGTTTCCACATCATATAATTTAGTGAAAGGTCTTTATTTGAACATTTATAAAAGTAATTCTCCTCTCCTTATTACCTTATTACCTCAAGCCTCGCCATCCCTGTGCATTCAGCAGCTAGAAGAGTGGTTTTTTTTTTTTTTGTTTTGTTCTAACCCCAAAAGTTCATACCACTATAAGCACAAAGGAGGAGGGCTAAAGACAAGAATCACTGCACAAATCAATATTCTCAATATACACCTTCACCAAAGAAAGAATAACAACGGCTCTATACAGAATTAATGCACAATATCTGCTCTAACACATCAGCTTAGGGTTAAAAATAATAATAAGGAAAAAACGCAGCTTATTATTTAACGTGACATTCATCATAAATGCTAAGCAACATGACATTTTGTTGGGCTTTTAGAGCATTGTTTAATCCCTAACAGATTTTAAACAGGGTTGCCAGATGAGTCCTTTCCACTCAGAGTGGAGTATTTTCTCATTTCTTTGGGCATGGAAATCTGAATGAGATATAATTTAGTCCCATTTGGTGAGGTCATAGGCTTTTTTATTAATTAGAACTAGTTTAAAAGATTGAGGTGTAAACACTGATTGCAATCTGGCAACCCTGAGCTTTAAATATGGCAGCAATTCAGAATTCCTAATTCATATGGCAAATTATTATTATTATTATTATTATTATTATTATTATTATTATTATTATCTGAGCACAAATGTTCTTCGCACCTGATTTCATCTTTTCCATCCACTTCAGTAGGGAACATTCTGTCCTTACATTTAGCTGCTGGGGGGAAAAAAGGGGAAAAAAGTAAAAAGAAAAGGAGTGTTTATTTTACTGGATTTGGATAATTATTAAGCTATATGAAGGCGTTTTCATTTTTATGGACGTGTCCTTCCTTGATTCCTTGATCATCTTCTCCTGGAAGAGACTTCAAGAAGAATAAAATTTAAAAAGAAAGAAAGAAAGAAAGAAAGAAAGAAAGAAAGAAAGAAAGAAAGAAAGAAAGAAAGAAAGAAAGAAAAACTATATGAAAACCTAGATTTGCTGTTGACCCAAACATTCCTATTTACACGAATCTGATACGTTTAATTCATTTTTTTTTACAGTTGGGGGGGGGGGGAGAAAACTGCTTTTCATCTGTTTTGTGTGTGTGTGTGTGTGTGTGTGTGTGTGTGTGTGTGTGTGTGTGTGTGTGTGTGTGTGTGTGTGTGTGTGTGTTTTATCTCTATAATTTCAAGAGGTTTTTTTATTTTACACAGGGGCTATTACTGTAATCATAACTAGGCTATATCTATCACTGTCCATAATAATAATAATAATAATAATAATAATAATAATAATAGCCCCTCATGTGGTTTATTCTTTTTTCTTTCTTTTTTTTTGCTATTATTGCGTCCTTAGTAAACATTTCTGAAACATTTCTTTTTTTCTGAACATAAATGATAACAAACAATAATCTTATATAAATATATAAGTTAAATACAAAAAGGGGCGCGAATAATTACATAAATTATGACTAATAGCGCTAATAATATAATCAACTTAGAGCTTGCTTCTTCATTTAAGAAGCATATATATTGGCTTTATGATATAATATATATTCTCGATCCTTTAGTCAACAGTAAGGTTGAAGTCCAGAGCTGCCAGGTGTGTGTGTGTGTGTGTGTGTGTGTGTGTGTGTGTGTGTGTGTGTGTGTGTGTGTGTGTGTGTGTGTTAATAAGTATAGACCAAGTTTCCAGTCTATGGTCTGAAGAGTAAAGTCCGAGTCCGGGGAGCTCATCGCGGTGGGGTGGGTCTGGGCAGTACCACCCCGGGCAGCGGGGGGAGAGGCGGCGGAGGCTCGTGTCCGCCCTGCAGCCCGTGCAGGAGAATCCGCGGTACGAGCGGAGGCCGCTGCAGAGCCGCAGGAGCAGCGGGGGGAGGAGCTCCGGCGCCCCGGCACAGGTAGGACAGCGCGGCCGCGCCGGGGTCCAGACCCGACACCAGACCCTGCGGGTAGAAATACGGCGATGGAAACATCCTCTGTAGGGCCGAGTAGTTCCCGGCTTCCGCTAAGAGTTCCAGTCCCACCGCCGTCTGCCTCTTCCACTTCGTCCTTTTCAGTGAAAGGAGATGGAACACAGCTTTATCAGCACATACAGCCGTGTGAAGAATATTAAGACACGAAATAGCTAGTAGGCCTTATTTAAAAACACACACACACACACACACACACACACACACACACACACACACACAAACAATCACGTGACTAGTTACTGAAGTAAACTGCCAAATTGTTCACTGGAGTGCTCCATCAACAGGACATCATTTTGGACCTGTACGCTTTTAGACCACATGATAAATGCACCTTTAAAAGTAAAAATATAAAAGTCTATAAGTGGTCCTGAAATAATTTCCAAACGCACAAATCGAGCTACATCCTAAAGGTACAAAACTAATAACTGTCATCATAAGGCACAAATGGAGCCGATAAATCAGTTGTTCTTTATAGATTCCACCCTAAAAGTCTTCAGCTCGATTCCAGACATGCTCACCTGTGTTGTTTAGCAAAGCTATTGTGAATTTAAAAAAGAGATGTGCTTTTATCATCATCATCATCATCATCATCATCATCATAAACCAAGACTATGGCTGTCAAAACTGTACAACAGGAGGCCAGAGTATGGAACAAAAGCCCCGCCTCCAAGAAAAATGCATGACATCACAAATAAACGCAACACACAAATTCTACACAGCAAACAAAGTTCTCCAGAAGGTGCAGTTTCTGGTTATCAGTCACACACAAGGATATTTTGTGTTCAACATTAAATAGGCTTTAGGTGCACATGAAGCACATGTTTGAATTGCAAGGGAAGTCATTATTATTATTATTATTATTATTATTATTATTATTATTATTATATTATTATTATTATGTGAATCAAATGTCGGGGGTCAAACAGCAATACACAAAATCCTTAAAACATTTATAAATAGCTGAGTCAGTCATTAGAAAGAAGATTTTATTTTCAAAAAATGACAGCAAACAAAAATCTTTCCAAAACGCAAACCTAAGACTTTTTTTTTAAATAAATAAATCACAGGAAGTATGTAATGTCGAGGCAACATAATAATAATAATAATAATAATAATAATAATAATAATAATAATAATAAAACAAATACTTGTGCGTTCACCCAGTTCATGTTCATGTAGGTTACTAGGACTGTTTTTTAAGCACTGCATTTCTGTTTAAAACGGCCTTTAATTCTATTCAGGAACGTATTATTATTATTATTATTATTATTATTATTATTATTATTATTATTATTATTATTATTATAGAATAATAGCAGGAGAAAGCAGATATGAGTTTTGCCCTTCATATCTGAGTGATCTGTAGCCTGTAAATGTGAACTTGGCAGGCAGAAGTGAACCCCGCCTCTCCATATGCTACATTGGATGTAAAGTGAAAGTTAATAATTAATTAAAAATAAATTAATTAATTAATAAAAACTATTGCCTATTATAAAACTATTATGTAAATTAAAGAAAATAATAAAAAAATTTTTTGGGGGTGTGTGTGTGATTGTGTTAGTGTTGACCTATTTCGCGATTGTAAGGACAAAATAAAGCAACATTTGCCAAGTAAATAATTAATAATTAATAATTACAATAGCCCTATTGTCTGACTATTAAACAGGGTTTCTGAATAATGTATGGACGCAGCAATGTATAATTAATTTTTGAATTCAATCAACGTTTTTGCATTGATTTTTAATTCATTATGACTATTATTTAACTAGACTGAAAATGAAAAAGGAAGACCGAAAAAAGAAATATCTATCTATCTATCTATCTATCTATCTATCTATCTATCTATCTATCTATCTATCTATCTATCTATCTATAACAATATTTATACAAGAGGCTCTCATCACTATGGTGTTTTTCAGAGAGATCCTGCATAAATTTGACCATGCCTTATTTATTTATTTATTTATTTACCTGCGTAAATCATAAGGTAGGACAAATTGTCGGGGGGGGGGGGGGGGGGGGGGGGCGACGACGACGACGACGAAACAATTTAACACAAACTCACCCAAATGCCATGAGCAATTGACTTTCTTTCTTTCTTTCTTTCTTTCTTTCTTTCTTTCTTTCTTTCTTTCTTTCTTTCTTTCTTTCTTTAATTCGCCTCCTATTTAATAAAGTCACCTGAGAAGAGTATTGTTATATCATCCTTTGCAATATTACAAATATCATTAACTTTCACGTGGAAATCTATCTATCTATCTATCTATCTATCTATCTATCTATCTATCTATCTATCTATCTATCTATAGTCTCATGCTACAATATTCCTGAAGCACCATTTTTCCCTGTGCACGAGCTTCCTCCACAGAATTCAACCACTGGATGTAAACAGAACACAGGAACCTCTGTAGTGTGATGTGACCCTGTAACCCAGCAGGTCCTCACCTCCTGTTTTGGTACCAGGTCTTCACCTGCGTGTCGGTGAGGTTCAGGGAGGCCGCGAGCTCCATGCGGTCCTGCACGCTCAGGTATTTCTGGCGCTCGAAGCTGCGCTCGAGCTGCGCGAGCTGGTGGTCGGTGAAGGCGGTGCGCGCTTTCCGCGGCTTCTTCAGCCGCACCTGGGGGCTGTCTCTGCTGCTGGAGATCTCTCTGTCTCCTTCTTCTTTCACTGAGGGGAAAAGGACAGAGAGGCGCGTGTGAGGGAAAGGTGGAAGGAGAGCGAGAGAGAGAGAGAGAGAAGGACATTGAGGATTATTCAGGGAAACAATAACGCGTGTTGGAAAACGCCTCGTCTGTTTTGCGAGATGTTACACTCTCAGAACGTTGTAGCATTAGCATAAGGATGCATGCTTTATGTCTTTAGTGTGCATTTTTATTTTTATTCTTATTTTTAATTTTTTTTGCCAGGAAGCTTTCAAAATAATCTAAGGCATAAAATTAATTTACATTTCATTCTAAAATGTGCACCAGATGCACTTCAGAAAGAAGGTGCAAAACATGCACCAGTGAGAGGAAAAGTACAATTTCGAATCTTTAAAAAAAAGTAATCAATCTTTTTCAATGCATGCACAATAAAATATTGTTCCTCTTAAAAAAAACTACTATACTTTTTTGTAATAGCAGTGTAATAATAACAGTATACGGGGTACTTTAGCAACTTTGATACACGGTGTTGGATAATTTGTAAAAAAAAAAAAATTTTTGTATTGTTGACAATAGAGGTCTCAGAGAAACTTTTCTCCAAAAAAAAAAGAAAAAATAAAAGTTGCTCATGTTTACAGGCTACAGCCCAATACTGCATACTAGCCTATTAAATAGTCTGTCAATAAATAAATAAATATTAGGCTATTAAGATACATAATTATTTTTCTTAAAAAAAAATTATATATATATATATATATATATATATATATATATATATATATATATATATATATATATATATATATATATATATATTCTAATTTTCCTGTTTGTAAGCACTTACTGAAGATGAATGAAAAATTATTATTATTATTATTATTATTATTATTATTATTATTATTACTACCTTCCTCTTACCCTTAACCTAGAGAAATAAGAGAGCCTTCTTCTCTTCCTAAGCCCTTATAGAGCAAAGGACACGGCACAGAGACCAGCGCGTCTCTGAAGGAACACAATAATCCGACTAATTGAGCCACAAGGGGACGGCGAGCTTTCAGCAGAGACTCGGAGAGAAACTTCACTCACACACACACACACACACACACACACACACACACACACACACACACACACACACACACACATCTATAAAGAGCTCACCGTTACAAATCTGATTAACAGTGGGACAAATTACACCAAAAATCAGCTCTGAA